>NC_056741.1:478749275-478829275 GCF_019279795.1 Protopterus annectens | reverse complement strand
TGTAATAACAGCCATTCACTTTTTGTGGAATGGTGAATGAGCACACACCTGATTTATTTAAGTAATGATCCTCTGGGTATCTGAGGGGGTGTATATAAATGGAGATAAACAGTGACTGTCACTACATGGGGAAGTGGGGTGCAGCAAGTATGTCACAATTTGAAATGTCTCTGGCTGACGGTGATGGCTCTGATACATTTGTCATACCTCTCAACCTCAGAGCAAGAAATCTGGAAAAAGCCATACATAGAAGTGGGACAATGGCCCAAAAATAAGGAGAATTTTTTAAATATTGTTCTTATAAACTTAGAAAGATAATAGAATAGTGGTAAGTCTTAAATTAGTATGAATTTTCTGAAGGGTATAAAATCTGAAACTCAAATGTCTGTCATTATTTAACTTTAATCTTTTTGAGAAAGTATTTCAGGGTTACTTTGTGTGAATGTGGTTTTGTGCGTGCGTGTGTGTGTGTGTGTGTGTGTGTGTGTGTGTGCGCGTGTGTGCCTGTGTGTGTGTGTGTGTGTGTGTGTGTGTGTGTGTGTGTGTGTGTGTGTGTGTGTGTGTGTGTACACTTGTGTATGTACCCTATAATGAACTGGCATCCAAGTGCCTGTGTCTCTTTGAAAAAACAGAGAAACTTGGGGTCTTAAAACTTCGTTGACGAACTGAGTCACAACAATTTCCAAACATCACAAAACCCAGGTACTGTTCCAAAGCAACAAGCCTTTATTCGTCACAGACAAGAGATCTACAGTAACAAAAATCATTAATATTTTACAATGTTAAACATATCAGTTTTTATACACTTAGAAGTAGGTGTGGAAAACATATGTATTGTTTAATTTCAAACCAGCCTATTCAAGGCAAACAATATAAACAGGGCCATAAAAAGTACATTTTAAAACAGCAAGTACTAGTGGCGGCTGGTGACTTTGAATCAAAGGGGGGAGACAGCTGAATGGGTGGAGCCAATGGGAAGGGGTGTGTCAACTAGAAAGGGATGGGACTATGCTCAAAACCACAACAACTGGAACTTTAATTAATTAATTAAATATGCTTCCCTGGGTGCCAAACCATTATTATGAGAGTCCAATCAATACAAAATGAAGTGTAGATGAAAAAAATATTTCGGTGCATTGGCTACATGACAGCTTACTTAATATCAGGATGGAAACAAAAAGGTTGTGAGGCATGAAAAAATAAATTACTTTTTAAATACATTACTGGAATGCCAGTCAAAATCAAGTATAAAAAAAAAAAACAAGCAGCACTCAACTCAAACCACTTCTCCTTGCACTGCAGTTCTAATTATAATTTATATTCAGCTTTATAAAAGTACCAATTAACATGCTGAAAGTAGCAGTCTCTGTGATACCCCCACTTGTAAAAATGTTTCTTATCCAAAAAAGATCTACTGCCTGACAACTATCTACTTGTTTCGTAGGGAAACATGATCAAAGTAAAAAATGAAAAGCAAACAAGCTCAAGATAAATTGCTTACAGTATTATTGCACAGTTTATGGACCACACATGATAGATTGGCATTCTGTTTAGTTTACAGGTAAAGCCTGCAAAGATGACTGCAAGTCTCCAACAAATGTAACGGGCTTCTGAAAGTACTGTAATCCTTTCCTTTATTACAAATACTGTCATATGCATTTAAATACCTAAGGCTTGTACATTATCTAGTTATGTAAATATTCTCTGCATGGCAACAACAAAAAGGCTTTCAGTGTTGGTAATTCTTTAACAGTATGCTTATTAAAGCTTACTTACATCTTACAATCTCAGACAAGCTTAAATCAACAGTATATAAATATGACAGAAAACCAGAACAGTCTGCAAAATCAAGAACAGATGAAAAGACACTGCTGTACTTGTGTCTACCTTGGATGGGGGAATACTCTTCATACTTACACTGCATAATTGCTCCTTGCCTTGCTTGGACACATCTAAATCACTACATGGGGAAGTGGGGTGCAGCAAGTATGTCACAATTTGAAATGTCTCTGGCTGACGGTGATGGCTCTGATACATTTGTCATACCTCTCAACCTCAGAGCAAGAAATCTGGAAAAAGCCATACATAGAAGTGGGACAATGGCCCAAAAATAAGGAGAATTTTTTAAATATTGCTCTTATAAACTTAGAAAGATAATAGAATAGTGGTAAGTCTTAAATTAGTATGAATTTTCTGAAGGGTATAAAATCTGAAACTCAAATGTCTGTCATTATTTAACTTTAATCTTTAATGATTTGCCACTAATTATGCCAGAAAACCACAATTTTATGAAAAATGGAACAAAAATGTGATGCAAAAATATAAACTAGCCACACAATACATCTGTGAACCTGTCAAAGAAGGGACACTTTTTTAATATTAGTAATGTTAACTTGAGCAGCTGTCAAAATAAGAGAATCTACATGCATTTCTGAAATAAAAGTAATCTATAACTCTAATCATTAGTTATTTTTAATAGTAAACCTGCCACGTTTTCTTCCAAAATTGCCATTTTGTGGAGGGATTATTAGGGGGAGAGCAACATTTTGAGCCCAAATCCAAAAACAGTTGAGAGGTTTGGATATTCCTAATTCTATAAAATGATTTATTTGCACATACCTCTCAACTTCTTAATGCTGGAAATCTAGACAAGGCCAAATATATTGGAGGAAAATACAAACAGTACTAAAAATTTCTCTTGTATAAACTTAGACAGTTGATAGAATAACAGGTCTTGCTTTAGCATGCATTTTTCTTTTTTTTTTTCAAAACAGGTTTATTGTTTTAACATATAAGAGAAATATCATAACAATTTTATACAAGTAATTAAAAATAGGTATTATTATAATATTCAACAAAACAACTAAAGTATTTACAAAGACATCCACTACAATCAGATCAATTAATTAAACTAAAATACCATGCTATTGAAATTAGAATTTTTTTAACAAATTTTGTAAATTATCCCATACAATATAATATGATGTTTTTCTAGTTGTTCTCATTCTAATTGTGCTTATTTCCATATGGCACATTATATTCATAACATTTTTAAATTCATTGAACGAAGGAGGTGTATCTGAAATCCAATTTCTAGTTATTATTTTCCTGGCCACTGCTAGGATAGACCATAACAAGGGAAGCTTAATCTTTTAACACATTGAGGTACAGGTGTGTTGAATAATATAACAGACTTAGAAATAATGAAATTATCTGTAAAAGAGCCTGCAAAATTCATTAATTGACTTCCAGTATTCTTTCAACTTCATACAGTCATAAAACATATGAGCCCAGTCAGCATTAATTTCTACATTACATCTCTTACATAGATTATCTTTATTATTTATTTTATTCATCATCAAAGGTGTATAAAAGATCTATGTAAAATGTCCATGTATAAAGTCTCCAGACAATGGAAGATGTAGTTCTATAAGCAGATTCCAATATATATTGTTTATCTTGTTGAGTTGGTGGGTCCCCATTAATAGAGGTGAAATAATTCCAGTATGAATCTACACTGTAAAAGTTTCTTGTCTGATAATTTTATGTATATATGAAAGTTTACCTTTATCAGAAACTTTATGCTGTAAATTTAATATCAAGTAATCAATCAGTTTTGGAATAGATTCTTTAACTGTTATAGACATTAGATCTATTCTATCAATGAGATGTTGTCTAAAGATCTGAACCTCTAACCAGCAAGTTTCTCTTAGATCAAATTCTTGTTTTAAGAAATCTAGATTTTTAACTTTATTATCAGATATCAGCTGATACCAGTACTTTAGATCATTATCTATAGCTAAATGAGCTCCTTCAGAAGTAGACGACATAAGCATACCCTGAGTATACATTATAGGGAATACAATAAAATTCCATTCCCTATACTTAGGGTGCATGAATATAAAGTTACGATAACTAATAATAATATTTAATGGGTAACAAACCATATGTTTAGGTGTAATAGGTGAAGTACAAAATTCCTTTAGCATCCACAACATGGAATTATTTACAATCATATTTTTATGTGTTAAGGAGATTTTCATGAAGTGCATACTAATTAGCTCCCAATAATCTTTCCATTTTGCGATATATGACTGATCTATTAATAAAGTAATAACTTTTATAATAGAAGAGATAATATATAAATTAAAGTCTGGAAAAGAAATACCCCCTTGAGACCAGCTATTAGTATGTTTCTTTAATGCAATCCTAGGTCTATTAGGTGCCCATAAGAAATTTAACATTAGTGTATTCAGTTTCTTGATAATTATTTTGTAGGTGAAAGTATTATTGATTGTATTAAGTATAAAATCTTGGGGAATATTATCATTTTAATAATTGTAAGTCTCTCCTCCATAGTAAAAAACATATTATTCCAGGTATTAAAAGATTTTGTATATTAAGAAAACAGGTATTATAGTTATTATATATAATAGATTTAATATCTTTAGATAGTATTATACCTAAATAAGTTATCTGACCTGAATTGGGTACATATTTAGTAAAATCACTAATGAGAATACTTTTTTGTGTATATATAGGTAGTATTTTAGTTTTTCTACATTGAATATTAAACCAGAAATACTTTTAAAATTCATCATTTTATCAAATAAAGACTGCATAGAAGAATTAGATCCTGCTGATGTAATTAGAACATCATCTGCAAAAAGTTGAATTTTTGATGTTGTATTTTTGTCTATTTCAAAACCCTCTATGTCAGTACTGTTTCTAATCAAATTAGCCCAAGGCTCCATTACTAAAGTGAATAATAGTGGAGAAAGTGGACATCCTTGCTTTGTACCTTTAAGAATGGGTATTTTTTGTGAAACATATGTTCCTACCTTAATATAAGCCAGCGTTCCTTTGTATAAATGCTCAATTAAATTTACAAATGCATCAGAGAAGTTTGTGCATTTCAGTAAGGTAAACAGATAGTCCCAACTTACTGAATAGCATGCATTTTTCTGAAGGTTATGAAGTCTGAAACTCAATGTCTGTCATTATTAAGTGACTTCATTCCTAAATGATTTGCCAGAAAACCACAAATTTTATGAGGAACAAACCAAAAATAGAAGCAAAAATCTATTAATTCTGCAAAAATCTGGACAGTTGAGAGGTATAGCTCAGCCGGGACTGTCTTTGAGTTTGTCACCCTTCCCACCTCACAAAATCATGGTCGAATGGAGCCTCCCCCTGCAGCCATTCCAATGTCCCATTACTTGGCTATTTCACCCCATTTACCATAATCACTGTAATGTGCATACTGCTTTACTTATGTGATGATTTGGATTTCATTTGAAAGTTTTATTTTGCATTTTTCAGCACAAACACTAATAGACATCTGCTAAACAAAGCAATGCAGTTTCACAATGAAAATAGACTTAGTATTAAAACTTCTCTGCCCTCGAAACTCACATTCATTGAAACCCACATTCAAAGAAAATACATTTTGCCAGTGGCAGATAAAGATTAACTCTGGGCTGTTTTCAAATCATAGGCCCCTTGCACATGAAACATACATGTGTTCTTTGATACACCTTCCTGATTGTATTAAATAATATTCCTTGTACAATACAGTGCAGTTGTTAGAGGGCATATTAAATGTATTGTTTTGAACATTTTTCCAGTAAACAATGAAACAAAAATGCATGCACCAATAATGACAAAACTGCCCAGTTCAGAACATTCCCATCATAAAAGTCTACTCAAATTTCTATAATCCACCAGTCTCAGTAAATATGCACAACCTCTGAAGAAGTAAAAGTCACCTAAATAATTCCACAATAAAGAGATCTGTAACTAATGAAGAGGTTGCTGCTAGCAAACAATTTATATTTCATTGTTTCTTCTACAAATAAAGTGTCTTTTGCCCTTGAGGAATAAATTGTCTATGTTACATTAAAAAATGATAAGCTAGTAATATTGGAGTAGGGAATGAATGGCAAACTGATAACAGGTTCATAGGTACTAGGTATCTTCACCAAAAAAGGACTGCAGCAGCACACACCCCATTTAGAACACAGTACAGTATCAGCAATGCATCTACATACTGTGGGAGTAGAACCCACAGCCTTCTGCATCAAAAGCAAGTACACTACATGTTATGCTATTAACAATACAAGCAGACTCAGCATAAGCAGCACTAAACTTCTCTTCCCCTGCAGCTGTCAGCTCCTTGTAAAATCTACTAGACATTCAGCTGTAACTCTCAATTTGCAGTGGAAGAAATCTGGAAAAAGACAAAGTTTATTGGGGGGGGGGGGACAAAAGCCCAAACACCAAGGACACATTTTAAACATTGCTTGCATAATCTTGGAAAGTCGCTAAAATAAAAAGCTGTGTTACCACCATACATTTTACTGCCAAGACTTGAACCCAGGACCCTGTCCAAAACAGTCAGAGCAACATACCACTATGCCAAATCAGCTGTTGTATGAAAGAGAGGAAGACAAACTTAAATGGCTACCATTTAGTGAATTCAGTTCTCACCATAGCTGTCAACCTCTTAGCACAAAACACCTGGACAAAGCCAGTAATGGGGGAATACAGCCCCCAGACATATTCAGTGAATTCAGTTCTCGCCATAGCTCTCAAGCTTAGCACAAAAAAATGGGATGAAGCCAATAATGGGGGAAATACAGTCTCAAAAATAGGGGCAAATTTCAAATATTCATCTTATAAACTTAGACAATTGCTGGAATAAACGGTTTTGTGTTACCATGTACTTTCTGAAGAATAGGAAGTCTGAAATTCAAATGCCTGTCATCTTTATTTATTTAACATTTGTTAACCAGGAAAGTCTGACTAGGAACAAAAGCCAATTTTCAGCAGAGGCCCAGGGAGAAACACTCCAGACACACATCTTTGTAACATGGGAGAACACCAGAGCACACAGAGGAAACCTACACAAACACAGGGAGAACATGCAGACTCCACGCAGAAGGCACCCCAGCCAAGAATCAAACCAAAGAACCTCTAGGTATGAGGCAACAATGCTATCACTACACGATCAGCTACTTACTGAATTAAAAATCCAGAAACCATAGATTTTATGACAAACAGAACAGAACAAAAATATGAGGCAAAAATCTTGCGCGCACACACACACACACACACACACACACACACACACACACACACACACACACACACACACACACACAATAATGATGATGATATTTAGCCCATGTCACTGGTTGAAACTAGAAAAAGCTTTGTTATAAATTCCTTAAAAGATATCAAGACTGAAATAGTCACCGCCACTAAGTTTCATGGAGTTACTATTAACTGGCATCTAAAATCTGATGCTCATATCCATAACATCAAGAAGACTTATCAAAAGCTTGGTCTTATTTGTCATACCTGATCATACTCTAACTAAACAGATTATGCTTCTTCACTCCTGCTCCCAAACCATCTTTATGCAGCACAACATTAACTAACTACCACTGACAAACATATTTCTATCATATGAGACCACCATTAAAACAAGAACCATCAGAGACTGGTTAAGCTACTTAAGACACCACCTCTTTGTATTTGAAGTTTGTGTAGGGCACTATGGAAAATAGAGCAGAGCAGCAGTTATCAATATGACATTAGGAGGAGTTGGACTCAGACACCTACCTTAATTTAGTAAATAAAATGAGCGACTGGCCGTCTCCGACTGTCTGATCCCTAACGAACTGAATATAGCCAGGATTCAGGACAGGAAATCAAAATGATATTATAGGCAGTACTAGGAATCCAGCAGGATTAGCTGATTATTACTGAAAAAAATTCTCTCCCTGTTCAAATGAACAAACTCTCACAATTAAAATAACTTGTGTGCTGTTTGCTTCTTTATTTCAGCAATGATAGCAGCACCTGTCAGTAGCTAGCAAATAATGATAGTACTGTGCATGCTAGCTAGCCTGTACTACTGATTTGGTTCTTGCTCTCTTTTTCAAGAAGAGAGCGAGAATCAATCAGTAGCCATCCAGCCATCCATGTCACGTACATGACTGCAGACGTGGCAGTCTGAACCCCTTCCACTTCACTGTGCGGTTAAACCACATAGACGTCTGGGCATCACACTAATGCCTTTTCTCATCAATCTGGACTGATTTTATAACAGTCCAGAGGAAGATTAGCCATCAGAAAATTAAAAAAAAAAAAAAAAACCCAGAACTCGCCGAACATGTGCAGTTCGAGTTCCGGGACTTTGCGAGTCAGTCAGACTCACTTACAGCAACCAGCCAGTATTAAATATTTAATTTATATATATTTTTTATTTTTAAAGTTAAACATACATGTTCATCTTCTTTCCACAATGGGGGTGGCTGCAGTCCGATGCCACGAGCCACCACTGGCAAGTACCCACCCCCACACTACTACTGATTAGGTCTAACTAAATCATAGTTAATGAAAACACTACCTATTTGCAGCCCACATTCCCAAATCAGATATTAAGAAAAGTGTGTGTGCTTTAGGGTTTTGGTAAGTGTTACGTGAGAGGATAGATTTAATAGTGCATGCATGCACTGGTGCATGTGTCTGAACCTGTCTTGTTTAGTGGTAGTGTTACAGAAAGCCTTTTTTAAGATAAAATGGGATTTTACAATGGGAATGCTCTTGCTCCCACCCCACATAATCTCCCTATACTATAGTTACTCTCTATAAGCTATAATTCACAATAGCCTCCCATTGGTTTGTACCCCTAATAAACTCTAGGAATTAGCATAACTCCTAGAATGGTACAATTCAGTAGCCTAGAAATTAACTACATGAATTAGCATAACTGTTAAAAACATTTAGACTGTTTTCTGTTATTGCATTGTGCTAATATGTTAAACTATTAAAAACTTTGACTGTTTGTAAATATTACTCTTATTGCATTGTACTAATATGTGCACTCTACTAATGTGTTTTTCTATTTGTTTAATTTTGCTTCATTTGTGCACATTACATTTCTCTAATAACTTACTCTTATGTTAAATCTGTAATTTGTAATTTTCTGGAGCTTTTCTCCCCAGGACGCCATTGAGAATGGGCTCCTCATAGCCCTATGGACTATCCTGGCAAACAAACGATAAATAAATGAATAAATAAATAAATAAATAAATAAATAAATAAATAAATAATAAAAAGCAGGCTTAGGATTAACAGATATTACTAAGGTGTGCTAGCAGTTTGCTGTTAGCTTTTGGTGTGAAGTCATATTAATAAAAAGTAGAACCTGATTGAAAAATATCTGGTTTTGCCACCACTTGACTTCTTTCTGCCCATTGTTTCTGTTTGATCTGTAGAAAACTCACATCATCACTTATATCTTATCCTGAAGCAAGGTTATTGTGGAAGATTTTGTGCTCAGTCCCTCAAAATCTCTTCATCTGGAAGTGGAGCAGAGCTGAGTTCCAGGAAATGAGATGGAGACTAATACTTTAGAAACATTTCAGGTTTTGTTGATCAGCCCAATGCAGGCTGAAAAGAGAGTCTTTCTGAGTAAGATGCCCAACCAAATGAGAGTAGATGCAAACCTCCATGAGGCTGGCGAGCAACTTCTGGAACCAGGTATTTCATGAATACTTTGTGCTTCTAGAAGGCCAATTAATGAGAGTCCCCTCCTGTACACACAATCTGAGAAACTGCCTTTGAGCTTTGCAGCTAGGGATGTATAAATATGTCTCCTGCACGTTCAGTGTTACAGAAAGCATACTCTGTATTATGAGAAAGAGCAAGATCTACAGTATTGACAATTAGAAGTTTTTTTTTTTAGTTTAGGCAAAAAAAGTTTGCATTTTAAATATATAAAATGGATCTCTATCAACTTTACTTCTTTATCACTAGAACAAATCTTGAATAAAACTCTTTCCCTTTTTCTGCCAAAAATAATTTCTGGAGTGTTTGACTACCCACTAACATTTGAATTACAGGTGAGGACAGGTGAATCTAATCTCATGTTGTATGAGAGGCGAGCCCTGAAATTGGACAACTACAAATCTGTTTTATGAAGCCTGTTAATAGTACTGCTGTGATTTTCTTTTTGTCTGATATAAATCTAATTAATGAACAAAATAGGGGTAATATTGTCTTAAGAGGTAAAAGGATAAAGATGAAAAACATGATGGGAGAAATGATCACTCATTGTTGTTAAAGGGTCTGCCAGGAAGGAGAAGAAGAAGAGGGATTGTCGTAGTTGTTGACATTTGGACTCCTTGGATTTAATGTTTTCTAATATGGTTCTTTCTTTCTTTTCTACAGCTGTTGTCCATACCTCTCAACCTCTTAATGCAAAAAAATCTGGACAAAGCCCAAAGAATGGGGGGGGGGGCAAAGGCCCAAAAATAGGGACCAATTTTAAATATTGCTCCTATATACCTAGAAAAGTTGCTAAAATAACAGAATTTGTCTTAGCATGTATTTTTCTGAAGGATATGAAGTCTGACACACAAATGTATGCTATTATTTTGTGACTTCACTCCTCAGATCATCACAGTCATTTGCCAGAAAATCACAAATTTTATGAGGAAAAGACCAAAAATATAAGACAAAATCTGGACATTCTGTGGAAATCTGTACAGTTGAGAGGTATGTCAGTGTTGTCTTTCTGGGAAGATGGGCCAAACCGAGAGCTATTTTTGAAAAGTCATTTCAAGGTGCTTGTGATGCCCGTGCAGTGGGCCAGTAATCAAAGAGCCTCAATCCTCACAACTAACCCCAGTGAGGGACGTGCACACTGGGAGGATGAACAGTACACACACAGTAAAGTAATATTTCCCTTAAGAGCACACAGAGATCACAGTCAGTCTTGGGCTGGTTTCTCCCTTTCCCTCCAGATCCCCAGTAAGACTCCCCACTGGCACAGCTATAGGGTTCAGATTTTAGCTGAGTGGTCAAGCCAAAACCTTCAGCACCCTCTCTGTCCAACCATGCTTTGTGTCCCTGTCCAAGTAGCTGGCACACACACTTTGAGATTTGATTTATATACAAAAACACAGACACTACTGAGGAAGGCTGGCACAGGTTCACTAGATATGCCCCCTTCTCTCTGGGCTATAAGGTAGTACCAACTTCCACCAACCATGCTTATCAGCTACTCTAAGGCCCTTACCAAAGGGTGCCCAATCTTTCTGTGTAATGTTACTATTATCCAAATGGTAAGTGTGACTAAGACTTGAAGGCTATTTAGGAGTGGCTTGTATAGTATCACCAAATGCATGTGCAAGTACTGTAAGAGCTTATATATCTCTACACAAAACCAGGCACAATTAAAAGGTTTAAATATATTTAATAATAAATAATAATAAAATTACAAGATAATACTCATTAACTCAACACAGTGACAACAAAGTTTAGAATCACAGGAAATACTTTAAAATAACATTGCAAAACAGTCTCACATGAATACAGAAAACACCTAGACTGCTCTTGCTATATTCCTATCTAACTCTAAGAGAGATTTTGTTCTAAATAATTTACTTACAGAGCAAGGCAACATGCTGGTGATGTTGTCAGATTCAGAACAAAATACAAAATGCACTGACTTTCTCTTTGAGATGGTTCTTAAATTACTAATACACATTATTGCTGAATCATCTCAGATTACATCATTCTGTCACCTCTGCTTAAGTTTCCCAGGCTAGCAGGAATGTAATATTTTACATGTCTCTGTTAAAAATACTTATCTCTCAGAAGCTGACAATTCTCTCTTAGAAGTTTGCCTGAAACTGAAAGTCGTAAAATAATTACCTTGGAAACCTGTAATTACCTCTGTTTCCAGACAATAGACAGAAGCCCCTAGCCTAGACATCCTGTCTCTTAGCTGAGATTAACTTTATAACACATCATAAAACTCTTTAATTATCAACTTATTTTCTTAAGAGTTTTGCAAGTTAACTCTGTATATTCCAATTTCTACTAGGAAACCATACATTTGCATTGGTATACAGTTTATGCACATTTCTGCTCTTTTCCAGCAGGGTGCACTGTGGTTACAGTCTTGAAGCTCAGTATCGAACATACAGTTTTCTTACATTTTTAAGGCAAGCATACAAATCATATTACTATTCACAAATGACAAAGAATTATTTACAAAATTCTATCTACCTGGGCAGGCAGTGTCACATTTCTATATAGGTTCATAGGTTCATAGGTTCATATTAGGCTATCTGCCCTAGGGCATTTATAAGCCTAGCCAGAGTGTGTTTGGCTTTCATCACCCATTTTAAATTAATTTTGCTATGCCCTTTTTCGAGGTTAGTATACTGTGCCTCTGTCTAACAGTGACACAGAAGTGATACCTGGGGTAAACCTACGATCTCCCATCCACTCATCAAGATTCCTCTTGAAGAGAGTCAGTGACGGACTCTGCCTAACCTGGACTGGGATTTTATTCCAGAGTGAAGGGAGCCTCTGGGTTATGAATCTGTCCCTTCAGCATGTCCTATTTATTTCAGTGCTGAGGTTCAAGTCTCTCGAGCGCGTAGCTCGATGGGATTTGGATTTTCTGAGGTGCAGCATGTCCATTAATTCCGGGTTGGACATGGCTTTATACATCAGGCACAGATCGCCTCTGAGCAGGCGGTATGCCACTGAGTAGAGCTGGAGTTTCTTTAACCGGGCAACATATGGCATCTGTTTGAGCCCTTTGATCCTCTTGGTGAGGTACTTTTGGGGTCTTTCCAGTTGCTGCAGGTATCTGGTAAGGTACATCCCAAAAGGGGCATTGTACTCAATTATGGGTCTGATGAGGGATGAGTAAAGAGGCACGATGACCTCCCCTGAACTAGATGTGAACCCCTTCATGATTAGGTGGGCTATATAAAATGTTTTTCTAACCACTTTGGTCACGTGGTTGTCAAATGAAAGATTGCTATCAACTTGGGTCCCCAGGTCCCTAATTACTTCTTCTGTACTTAATGGATTACCACCTATGTGGTAATTTGTGGGCACTTTGTTTTTGCCAAAGGGGATGACTATACACTTTTTGGCATTTAGCTTGAGGCCATGGCTCTGGCACCAGTTGTCTGTTTCTATGAGGCCCTTTTGGAGGATGCTTGTGTCGGCTGGAGAGTCGATTATGGCGCCCAGTTTGCAGTCATCTGCGAACTTGGTCAGCCACATTCCTTCCATGTAGGCCTGTACCTCTGAGAAATATATACCGAACAAGAGAGGTCCCAGGACTGAGCCTTGTGGGACGCCACTTGTAACTGGTTTGGAGTCTGACATGGCTCCAGCAATTTTAACCATGTGGGTTCTGTCCTTGAGCCAGTTTGCAACTCATCTAGTGACATAGGGGTTTATATTTAAGCTAGTGAGCTTATCTATAATGCCCGAGTGGGGTATTGTATTGAAGGCTTTTGCGAGGTCCAGGTAGGCTGTGTGGACCACCTTCCCCTCGTCAATGGCCTTGGTGACTGTTTCAAAGAAATCGACCAGGTTTAAGAGGCAGGATCTGCCCTTAACAAAGCCGAACTGGGTAGGATCCAGTGTCTGTAGGTCCCCAATATCTTTATTTATGAGGTCCATGATGATCCTTTCCACAGCTTTGCAGACCAAGCTAGTCAGGCTTATGGGGCGATAGTTTCCAGGATCCATTGAGGCACCACCTTTGTGGAGAGGGACCACTGTTGCTGTACGCCACTCTTTGGGTACATATCCTGTAGTAAGGCTGAGATTGAACAGTAGTTTTATGTTTGGGTTTAGCTCTTCTTGGAGTTCATGTAGGACGCAGCCTGGGACACCGTCTGGTCCCATTTGATGCTGTGTTTTTTGCTTTGGATAGGGCTGCTCTTACCTGAGCATCTGAGATGCCAGGGGGGCAGCACTCTGCTGGGATAGATATTTGCCCTTTTGGTGGGGAGGGGGGGAGAAGTTTGCGCTGAACCTGTCAGCTAGGATGTTGGCAATGTCTGTGGGTTCGGTGTATTTTTTGTCATTTTGGACTAATTCTGAGCATATCTGGGAATTCCCACCCAGGTTCCTAACATAACTAAAGAAAGCCTTGTGATTATCCTTAGTGTCCTGTGCAATTTTTCTCTCGAAGCTGGCCTTAGACGATTTTATGAGTGCCCGTAGTTTTTTGCTAATACTGATCAGAAATGCCTTCCCTTTTTGGGATTTTGCTCTATCATGTAGTAGCTTCCTCCTCCTATTGTATAGTTTGTTTATGGCTGGGGTCCACCAGACAGAACATCTGCCTTTGGAGGATTGGGTCTTGGTTTTATTTGGGATTGCATGATCCATGCATTCCTGAAGGTGTTCATAGAATGCGTTTATAAAGGATTCTGTGGTCTGGGCCGTATTTTCCACAGGCCCGGGGGCTTTGAAGGATTCCACCTCGGTTTTGAGGAGTGTGAAATTTGCTTTAGAGAAGTTTTTCACTATGGTTTTCTGGGCAGGGGGTGGGGTCGGGATGTGAATATCCAGTGAGATTAGTTTATGGTCTGATCTTACCAGTGAGGGATACACTTCTGGTCTGGAACATAGAGTCCCCATGTTGGTGATGATCAGGTCCAGTATGTTTTCCCCTCTTGTGGGAGTGGTAACAAGTTGTTCCATAGCATTTGAGTTTATAAATTCTAGGAACCTTTGGGCTAGGGTGCTGGAGCTAGAGTAATGCTCCCAGTCTATGTTTGGGTAGTTGAAGTCGCTCAATATAATGGTGTTTGGAGAGATCTTCATATTTTCCAGTGTTCTCAGGAAGGCTGAGTGGGGTTCCTGGGTTTGGGAGGGTGGTCTGTAGCAGGCTATAAACTGGAAGGCAGTTTTACCCACTGTTAGTTGCACATGGATAGTCTCTGATGCTTCGTGCTGTGCCACCAACCTGGAGGTGTGGGTATCTTTGACGAATATTGATACTCCCCCTCCTTTTGTGGTTCAGTTCAAGTCTTGGGGCCGAAAAGCATGGTATGAGGTATAACCTGGTAGTGCTGGGGTGCTCTCGGGAGCCTTGAACCAGGTTTCTGTTACTGCACAGATATCGATGTTCTCCATGCTAAGGAGAGTTTCGAGTGCGTGCATCTTGAGGTTTAGACTTCTGGCGTTGAGTAGCATTACTCTTAGTTTCTTATCCCTTGTGATACCTATGGAGGTGGGTTTGTCTTTTGAGCCTTGCCTAAAAAAGGCACTATGGGGGTAGCAAGAGCCTTTGCCAATATCCAAAAGCCCAGGGGTGACAGGTGCAAGCCGTCCCTAGTGAAGCATCGTGGCTTGTGGAGCATGTCATCCCAGGCTGACAGGCATTGGATCCCCTTTGAATGACACCAATACTTAAGCCAATTGTTGAAATTGATCATCTTGTCTTCATATTGTGGCATCATTCTTGGTGAGGGTAAGATGCTACAGAAGGTCAGGGTCATACCGGCCTGGGCTACATGCTCAGAGAGCTCCTCTATGTCTCTTTTCATGTAGTCCAGGGAGGTACATCTCAGGTCATTCACACCAGCATGGACAATGACGGAGTCATATTTGTACTTGCCTTGGAGTGACCTGAGTGCTTGTGTTATGTGGCGGATCCTAGCGCCCGACAGGCAGCTCACCGTGACCTTCTCCTTGTTCAGCCTGGTGAGCGGGACGTCAGTGTGCCTGACGATAGAGTCACCTATTACAAGTGTATCAGGTGTGTTGTTTAGCCTTAAGGGCTATGACTGTTCAGCACACTGGCTTTGTGAGCTATGTGTTGCACCTGTTTTGTTTTGGGCTAGCGGTTGCTTGGGTGTCTGCTTTGGAGGTCTCTGCTGCTTAGGCAGATTTTTATTTAGAGCCTGCGAGTATGTTTTTGTGTGTTTATGTGTTTGGTTTGCTGTCGTGGTAGGTCTATGTGAGACTGGAATTGTAGTGAGTGTGGTTTCCTTCTCCTCCTGACTGGTTACGCCAGTACTGAGTTGAGAGAGCTTAGCCTTCAGTTTGGCTATATGGTTGCAGCTCTCACATGTGTTGGAATTTGTTGGGAGGAGGAGAGGGTTGTCTGTGTACATGAGGCAGTTGTAACATTGCCTCAAGATTCCCAGATTCTCCAGCTGGACCGGAGAGGAGATTGACAACTGACCTTTGGACATGCTAGAATAGTATTGGGAATTCCTTTATAATTGAAAAAAGGGCCAATGGGGAACAAGGTACTCAAGGGGAGTTTGTGAGTGTGTAGTGCTTTTAATTTTTTAGTGCTGACTTAGTGAGCAAGTGCCAGGTAACTTAAATGCAATGTGTTACAGGTAACTTAAATGCAAAAACGACAAACAGTAACTTTCTTTCAAGTGAAACAAGGAAATAAGTACAGTAAGCAATGCAGATATCACTAGGGATGCACAGAAGTGCTGAAAAGCTGAGTTTTAGGTGGAATTAGTGTTTCAGGGAAATAACAAGCAAACGACCAACAAGCATACAAACAAAGCTAGATTCAGCAGGCCTGGATCTAGACTATGCTACAGCAAACAAGGTGTACCAATTTCAGTAAGAAACAGTTCAAATATGCAGGCACTATAAGCCTTTAACCAGAAATTCCCAGCTCAGAAGGGCAGAGTCCAGCCTCTCCTCCCACAAGAGTGCAGACCATGAACCTTCTTAATGTAAAATAACTAGCCTGAAGCCCAAGTGCTTAAACCAGAACTAATACACTTTTAGAATAACAGACACTGAGCCCTCAATCAGCAGTTCCCAACTTAGAAGGATGTAAGCTACCTGTCCTGCCACCACAGTGCAGGCCACAAACCTTCCTAATGTAAAACAACTGGTCTGAAGCCCAAGTGCTTAATCCAAAAGACAGAATGATAGCTACACTTTAATCAAGTTACTACCAAGCAGTAATAAATACAATTGAATACTTTAAAGAATGCCTGGATTAGTGCTCAAGTTATACAAACAAAGCTAGATTCAGCAGGCCTGGATCTAGTCTATGCTACTGCAAACAAGGTGTACCAATTTCAGTAAGAAGCAGTTCAGATATGCATATTATAAATCATATAAATCATATTAGTATTTTCAAGTGACATATAATTATTTACAAAATTCCAGCTAGCTCGGCTGGCAGCATCTCAGTTTATCACAGTGCTGACCCTTAACATTCTCAGCCAATGGTTGTGCCTTAAGTTATACAAGCAAATAAAACCCAAAGAAACCTAAAGGTGTTTCTACTCAATACTAGGAGTCTAAACAAAAAACTCCACACCCTACAAGCTCTTCTCACTCTTGAGAATATATACATCTTTGCCATTACAGCGACATAATTTAAATCCACAGAAAGTACTCCGGCAGTACAAGGCTTTGGTTCCTTCCACACATTTAGACCATCAGTAGTACAGACAGGGACAAAAGGTGCAGGAATCTCACTCTATATTGGCAACAAGCATAACTCTACCATGGTTAAACAGAGTGATGCCCTAGAATTTATCCATGTGCAAATTACCATAGGCAAAGTCCCATATCATATCCTAGTAAGCCACAGGTCACACTCTGTGTCCCTAGATTCCCATAGCTCATACCTAGACCTACCGCAGACACTCACCATCAAATGAAATACCCTATTTGTGAGAGACTTTAACTATTCATTTATAAACTGGGAAACATACGCTACCTCATACTCACAAGCACAATGATTTCTGGACATTATTAGCACAAATACCATTGACCAGATAGTGTGCACACCCATCAGTGGTCCAAACATGCAGGACCTGCTACTCACCAATATGGTAGAGCACTCCCCCCTCACCATGTCATGTCCTAAATGGTGAGGTTAGACCACAAACCTGTCTCCTTTGAAACAGAAATCATTTCAGTAGCTCCAGCAAACCCGGTAACAGTTAATAACCATTCCAAAGCAAACTACACCCATTAAGCAACAGATTGTCAGAATTCAATGCCCCTCCCAACCCCGAGTTCACAGCGACCTATGAGGAATTGTTCACAGAGATCCTGTGCAACCATGTAAATTGCTATATGGAGGCTGCTGTACCTACTAGAGGTAAACCCAAATTCTAACCTTAATAGGGTGTATAGCAAAAGGAAAAAAGTAATGGCCAAAATCAGGAAGAGCAACTCCCATAATGATAGGAGCTCTCTAATTAAATTAAACATGAAATTAAAGAACTAATTAAGTCCAAGAAGGCCATTTATGATGTCAAGATAGTTTCACAGGCTAAAGACAACTACAAAGCCTTCTATAACAATGTACAAAACCTCAAAGGCAGCACACACCAGTGTGCTGAACTGGTTGTCAGTCGTGCCACCTTCACTGAGCAGAGCGACATAGTGAATTTGCTGTATGACAAATTCAGCTTACACTTCACCCCCACTCCCCTCCTGGCTCCCCCTGTGAAATGCCTACTAGCATAAACCCCCAACTATTAAAAGGGACCAGGTCCTGGAGGTGCTAGCTAAGGTCAAAAACACAACTTCAGTGGGCCTTGATAATATCCCGGAATGCCCTTAAATAAATTGAAATGTGACCTATCAAGACCACTTGAGTTACTTTTCAATTATACCCTCAAAACAGGCTTTGTACCATGAGAATGGAGGACTGCAATGATTATCCCAGTTCACAAGGGTGGACCATCAACTGACCCTGGAAACTACAGACCTATTAGTCTGATTAGTCTAATATGCAAAGTCATGAAACAAATTATGGAAATGATCAACAAAGAGATAGGCAACCTTCAAACACTGCTGCCAGCCCATTTTGGCTTTGTAAAGGGAAGATCATGCTTACTAAACCTGGTGGACATCTTTGAGAAAGTCAACAAGGAAATGGATGCTGGGAATAACAGTGCATATCACCTACTTGGACCTTGCTAAGGGATTTGATACAATACCTCACACAGGTATGGTTGACAGACCTACCAAACTGGGCATAAACCCCTACATAACTCACTGGATTAAAAACTTGCACACAAACAGGCTCCAAAAAGTCAGGATTGATGAGTCCATCTCCACTAAGAGACCAGTCACCAGTGGGCTAACTCAAGGACCCATGCTGGGACTGCTCCTATTTGACATCTACTTCTCAGAGGTAAAACCTAATCTTAAGGCCCTTTGGCTGGCCAAGTTCACAGATGAATGACAATTGGGAGCTATCATAGATTCTCCCCATGACACAAACATCTTAGAAGAGAGTTTAGCACAGACAAATGATGACTGCCAAAGTCACGGACTAAAACTCACTGCCAATAAATGCATTATAGTCCCTTTGAGGAAAATGGTTACCCAAGTGAATTACTCCATTGATAAGAAATCCCTAAGAGTTGAACTGGTAGTCAGGGATCTGGGAACACATGTAGACAATAATCCAACAAGTGGCCAAGGCAGTAAGAAAATCATTCTATGTCACCCAACTTATAAGTCAGGGCATGGCATCCAGGTCCAAGGAAGTCATAGTGCCACTTTATTTGGCCCTTATCAGATCCATCAAGTGTGTATGATGCCTCCTTCAGCAGGTACCCGACCAGACATATTACACAGTTGGAATGCTCACAAAGGTTCCTTACCAAGAGAATCCAGGGTATAAACACATTGTCCTATGTGGACTGACTGTAAGTCCTATCTTTATACTCTGCCTCTAGGAGACAGTCAATGCCTGGCATACAGTGTATCCTCAGATCCATCTCTGATGGATCTTTTGCACATTTGCAAAATGAACAGCATGAGAGCCACTAGATTCAAGGATTTAAATTTTGCTTGTGACATAAATAAGACATGTTGGTGAGAGAGATATGTGTAAAAGAGGATCCTCATGCTGTGGAACAGGCTCCACATCCGTGTGAAGAAGGGTCCATCCCTAACCCTTTTTTAAGTGTACCCTTGACCAATGGATGGGAATTTGGAAATTACCTCAGGTCTGTCCCCATGTTTCAGATAGACAGAGGCAAGCAGTTATACCCAAACTAACATACCCTCTCCCACATAACCTTTAGAAAATTATTAACTAACATACCCCCACCGAATAAACACCCATGATACATAGGGGCACAATTGGGTTGGATTGCATGGCTAGGTTTCTAAAGGGCCTGGTGGTCGTTAGCCTAGTATATACCTATGAACCTATACAGGTCTTCAAAGAAAAGTCCCAGAGCAGCAGCTCTGAAGCTGGCATTTACTGTGTTGAAAACACATTATATGACAGTGGTCTCCATTCTATGAGCAATCTATGGGAATTCTGAGATCTTTTCTCTTAGGAAAACATAATCATTGCCTCCATACAATTCTTCCATCCATTTCAGGATCTGATATTGGTACTGAACCACATGAATCTATTTTTTAAAAGCTGTAATGCCTGTGTAGCAGAGGTATATACCCTCTTTACAAATCTGTCCAAAGTTCCACTCTCTATCATCTGGATCGGTATACAGAGCACTGTTTAGGTACCCTTGGAGTAAGTAAGTGACAGCAGGGTCAATCAACTGTAACTTAAATTGTTTCTGAACCCTATCCTAAACTGTATAAAAATTCTCCTTTTTGAACCCTTCCACAAAATCGTATAAAATCTATCATTGTGTAGAAGAACATGGTTGACAGCCACATTCTGTGAACAGTTTGGCATGTATCTTTTCAAAAGATGAGGTTATGAGAGTTGTGATGTCATTTAGGAATAAGATTCAGCAATTCTGCTTACCTCTTTTATGGTAAGGAAAGCTAATTTCTCAACAATTTAAAACGATCATTCATTAGAGTTAATGTTTCTCTAAATGAAACACCCTAAAAGCACTAAAAAAACTTTTTTTCCAGGAGACAAGTACACCTGCATTCTCCATCTGGGGAGCTTCACATCCTAAACCCCCTTACTTATATATACTGGCTCCAATATTGCACTGATATGGAGAAAAATAAAACCGCACATGTGTACTTTTCTATGCTGCTCTTTTTTCCTGCCAGTATAATCACACTTTATACACTAACAATGCAGGCAATTTAAGGAAACGGTACTCAAACCGGGGGCACATGAACAAATACAATCTGAGTAAAAGATACAGATGGAACAGATTTTTAAGTCTTGTCTTATGAGGACTAAAGGGGACCCTACATGACAAACAGTCCTCATTCTTAGAGTAAATGTGCAGACCAAGAAAGGAAACCATCTGGTCTGAATATGCCAGAGACTTCTCATCTACTTCAAAACTTCAGGGTGGGGAAATGGAAACCTCTCTCTTTTTTCAGTTGCAGGAATCTCTAAAATAGAGTAACAGTATAGAAACGTGTATAGGCTCCTGCAATAAGTTAATGCAATCCTCTGTGAATGTTTTAGAGTCAGTGACAGCAACAGTAGAAATTTTGGATGTCTAGGGAGCTGACATTTTTCCCTAGATGCCACAACATCAAACATCCAAGTCTCAGAAATTTGTTCTACTTCTAATGCAGTTAGTGTAGCAATGAACATCTATACTACCAAGATTCAGTCCCCAGACTTTCACAGCCACAATTGTTGAAGATTACTAGGCCCTCTGAAGGACAAGAGAAAAGTAGCAGTTTATTTCCCTTAGCAAAAGGATAGCAGAAGGGTTCTGTACTATCTGTAAAAATCCATCACTGGGCACTATTTTAAACATCATAACTGGCAATGAAACAGGTTGTCTTTCTACTTCTTCCTCTCCCAGAATCTTCTGCTAGTAGGAAAAACAAAGAACTCTGAGCAAACTTCAACCTATGAAGTAAGCAAATGGTTCTTGACTGTAGCAGCTGTAGGAAAGTGATTTGGTTCAGGAAACTGGCCTGCGACCTTCTGTCACCGATGCCTAAAGTATGCTCCAAAATGTCATGCCTTAATTTTATTTCTGCACATCTTCCTTTGTTTACTTTTTTCCTTGTTATATTTTTCTTTAAACTATTTTTTAGTCATGCCCGACATTAGGAGGAAGAGGAAAAGAAGAAACGATTAACTTCCTATATTTAAAAAAATGTTATCAGGTTTCAAAGCTGATACTAATGTAGTCTTATTGAACATGGCAAAACTTTCACAAATATCAATTTCATGTTTTTTTTTTTATTAAACAAAATAATGGACTGAAATATAAACCTTCAGGAGAAGAATCTGATGATTATATGACTATTTCATAGTTGTCTGCTGAGACATTATAAAAAGGATACACAACCATACAAGGTACATCTCTAAATAAGGAAATGGCCAGTACTTTAAACTGGCAAACACCAGTGTCTAGAAATAGATTATGCACTGTTCATTTTAAGCAGACAAAGTACTGTAGGTTGCTTGGTCTTTTACAGCCTGGCTCCCTTTAAATGGACTGCACCCACAGATCATTATAGTTGTTCTTTTTAAAAACTTTCGGCCGTTTTCCTTTCATATAATAACTTTCATAGGTTCATAGGTTCATAGGTTCATACTAGGCTATCTGCCCGAGGGCATTTACTTACCTAGCTAGCCCGCTTTGTTCACGCCCCCCCCTTTGCTTGGGTATGGGAACTATACCCATTATTTTTTGTGTGCCCTCTGTCGAGTGAGAGACAATGAGGTAATCCCTGCATAGCATCTCGATCTCTTGGTCAAGATTTCTCTTGAACAAGGCAGGCCAGGCCAGCGGAGTGCTCTGCATCATTGATTTTGTTCCATTTGGTGAATCTCATCCTCCAGGACTGAGCCCTGTGGGACACCACTTGTGACAGGCTTTGAGTCTGACATGGCGCCAGCAACTCTGACTGTGTGGTTCTGTCACTCAGCCAGTTTGCAACCCATCTTGTGATGTGTGTATATGTTAACAGCTGATGCATGGCTTTGCAGATAAGGCTTGTCAAGCTAATGGGGCATAAATTCCAGGGGTCGGGTGGAGGCACCGCCTTTGTGAAGTGGGACCACAGTTGCAGTGCGCCACTCCTGGAGTGTATTATCCAGAGGTAACTTTGATTAAACAGCTGTCCTAGCTGCTGGTTTTTCTCATTGACATTGAGTGAGTGGAGCACACACACGGGGCAGGTCCCATGGATGCTGTGTTTTTGCTTTTTTTGAGCAGTTGCAGTTCTCACTTGGAGCTGGAGATGTTTGGGGGGTTTATTGGTATATATATATTTTCCTTTGGGGGGGGGGGAGAAGTTTGCACTTCAGCCAGTATGTTGGCAATGTTTGTAGGATCAGATCAGTTCATCATTCATCATTTTGAACTAGTTCAAATAGTCTGAGTTTCCTAGTGGGTTTTCCTAAGGTTTCTAACCAGATGATTGTCGGTGCTGGTAGAAGGCATTTGTAAGTGATTCAGCGGCTTAGTACTGTTTGTTTTTCTCAGGGGCCTGGGGCCTTAAAGGAGACCACTTTAAGTCTTTAGAAGTGTGAAGTTTTTTTTTGAGAAGGTCTTGTGATCTGATCTCACAGTGAGGGTATATACTTCGGTGTTGAACATTGTGCTCCATGTTTATGATGATGAGATCAAGTATCATAGTATCTTCTGGGGTGGGTGTGGTGTGAGTATTCTGAGTTTATATGGCATTTGACTTTTAGCCAGGTTGGAACTTTGTGTTTGGGTTTGGTAGCTATAGTGTTCCCAGTCTATGAAGTTAGGGTAATTGAGAGTAGTATGATGATGATGGTGTACATTTTGTTTTGTTTGTGTTTTGTGGGAGGAGGAGAGGGTTGTCTGTGTACATGAGAGAAAATTTGCCTCCTATTCCTAGGTCACCACCTGTGAGCAGGGAGGAGGGACACTAGCTGATCCCTGACATGCTCTAGAAAGGAGACAAAAAAACTAAAAGAGAAAGGGGGGGGGATGTGTGACCGAGAAATGGGGGTTGCCTTTTGGGGGGGGTATCTATGACAAGGTGCCGTATATCAAGGTATGTATACTAGGAGGAGCAATAGGCTTTAACAGATAGAGAGAAAGACTTGATTGGAGACAAAGAGATGAGATGATTTTTTAGTTATAGGAGCTGATTAGATCATAGTAGTATAGTTGTTAGGTAGGTTAATTAATTTGAAGAGATTTAATTTAGTAGCCTAATAGTTTAAATCTTTAATAAACACTGCTGCCTACAGTGCAAGCAAGTAAGCTCAGCAGCAACTCCCCCTAAATCGCGCTTAAATTATTAAATTGGCAGCTTTTTATATCAGGGGCTGAAATTTTATCTGCGAAAAAAGCTGAATAAACTACAACTACAAGTAATAAACTACACAAAACTGGACCAACAGCACAAAAACTGTCAACACTTCAGCTCCAGGCGGTCCACTCCCAACTCCCACTGGTAAAAAAGAGTAAAATTCAGGAACCAGAAACAAAAGCAAACAGCAGCTCAGGAACTGCAAACAAAGATCAGGGATCAGCTTAGTAAAGAAAAAAAACAAGAGATTTTTTTTTTTTTTTTTTAAGAAAATTTTTGTTTTTTTTTTAGAAACAAGCAGAAGCATGCTATAAATCGGCTATCACAGCCTACAAAAACAATTTGCAATTTAAAAGTAACAAATTTTTACAGCAAAGCAAAAACAAAATAAAAAACAAATTAAAGCAAAAAAAACAGAACAATTGCAGAACAAAAAAAGTAAAATAATAGCAGAAAACAAAAAGAAGTGGAAAGCCAAAAATTATAAATTAAATCAGGTAAAGTCGCTTTTTGCTTCTGAAAAGCTTGAAATTACTCTCTGACCACCACGGGGGCTGCTTTTAGGTACAAGCCGCCTACACAAACAATTTGCAACAGTTACAGATTTTTTAAAAACAATAATTGAAACAAGTAAAAAAAAAAAATATAGAAAAAAAAAACAAAAATGTATCAGCAAGCAGGAGAAATACAGTTGTGCTAGAGTTGCTAGAGTGGACAGCCAAAAAAATACAAAAATAATCAGGTAAAATTAAGCTTCGCTACTCTCTGAAGCTCTTGGGGCTCTGCTGGATCTGTGTGCTGACGAGGAACTGCTAAAAAAGTTTAAAAGTTTTAGTTTTATATTTTTAATCACAATCAGAAACTGGCCCAAAAAAACTGCAACTAACTAACAAACAATGACCCCTCACAAAACTGGACCAACACAACCAACAGGCAACAGGCAGCCCCACCCCCACCACTTCCACCTCTAAGCAAGGGAACCTCCTAAATTAGGTAAAGAAAGTTAACAAGAGTAACAGGAACTGCAAGCAAGCAAACAAGCTGGAAGACTATTCTGGGCTAGGCTCTGAAAAAACAAGAGAAACAAGAGATATTTTTTGCAATAATCCATATGATGAACATCAGGACAGGCATGTGCTTGATTATGCACTCTTCAGGCAAACGATTGGGAGCAGCACTTAATTTGGGATATAGTTTGAAAGAATAATTAATTGATATGTAGACAAAGGTAATGCCATTTGCTATACTATGAATCTGGCTTGCCTACTTTTGAAGGTAGGACCCACTCTGTTTGCTTGCACTCCCCTTATGCTTACATACAAGTTCCTCAGTTAAGCAGCAAAACCTGATTTACATATGATCTGTGTAGTACTGAATTTAGAACATTTCCGACTTAAGGCATGAAAATATATATTACAGCAGCTACAATAAGATTTAATGTACATATTTTATTTATTTTTGTTAACGAGTGTGCCCAGAAGGCCAATGTCCACTTCAAGTGTGAGGTTAGAAAAGGACTGATAATACAGAGTTAGCAATCACAAGTGCCAGGAATTATTTAGACATTCAGTATGTTACCATTATGTATATAGGTCAGTGTATGTGAGGGGTTAGTATGATACGCAATATATACTATGCTATAACACCTAAGCACAATGTAACATGTAAATGCATATAATTGCATCTGTCATGAAGTATCCTCAGTTAAGTCAATTATTATACGTACATTATTTAGAACATGTGCATATTCAGCACTGCCATGATTATAGATGCAGTAATAAAGAGTGAGAGTAAAATGCATTTATAGCACATTGTGCAAAAACAACAGAACCAAAACATTAAACTTTTATATAAGGCAGATATACGGGTATCCAGAAAAAGAGAACAAGGTGAGAAACAGCAAAAAGATATTAAAAGGAATTATGCATCAGAATTATAAACACTGGCTCCCCAGAATTTCAACCACCTCAGTCTGACCCTACCTCATTTTAAAGCAATTTTAACAATAGTAATTAAAACTTGACCAAATGATTTTGCTTACACCATAAACACACATACAGACACAGACAAAACGCATGCATAATATTTTGCAGTTTGAGGGTTAATGATGCCCCTGCAAAGTCAAAACACTCTTTATTGCCTTTATGGTAATGCTGCCATCATACAGAAACACATTAAAAATCAAAAATACAATTACTGTTACCTTTAATATAAGCCAACCATTCAGTATTTGTATAGCAGCAACAGCTTGAGTAGTAATTCTTTGGAAGACAAAAGCTAGCAGAATACATGTATTATTAAACTAGAAAAAATATAAATTACCAGTCATGAGCATTTCAGATTGAATAATAAAATATTTTAGCAGCAATATTTTACTTGAGATGAATAAAATTAAGCAATTATTTTACAAAATCAAATATGTAAGCAAGTTAAAACTTGTACCAGAAATGCAAATTAAAGGCATTTAAGCAGTTGGAATAAAGAATTGTAACTACAATTAGTATTAAAAGTGTGCTGAGGCTCAAGTCTCCAGTTTCTAAATGCAAGGACAGGATTCATTGTACACTATTATGTAAATCAACTCTAGCAGCTAAATACAAGGTATGAGGATTGAAAAACAATACATAATGCATGTCTTTTTACCTGTGAGCTGCCTTCTAATAGTGAATTCCTATGAATCTCAGCATAAGTAATTTAAGATATTTTTACATTACAGCCGGACTGATGCTTGTTCATTGCCATCATTTTAGGGTAACCAAACATCTTATTTAATTCACTCTTTACTAATGTTTACCAAAATGATTCTTTACATATTTCAAGTATGTTTTTTATTGGTTCATATGTTAGCATTAAGCTAACTGCCCTTGTGGGCCATTTTAAGCTCGGTCAATTACCCTATTTGATAATCAAACCAAGCATTTGGTGTCTGTAAGGTAAACACCTTAACCATTATGTCAACTCCCCCAGCCTCTTCAATAGTTTATTTTTAGATGGTCTCTGGAACTCATGTCTGTGTGTTTTTTGTTAGAAAAATATGTATTAATGTGTGTATTAGCAATATGCTTAGTGCATTCAGAAAATGTAAAGGGTTAACACATTAATTCTATTTCATACTGCATAAATCTGTACAAACTGCAGATGCTTTCTGACCTTGTATTATTAGCTAAAATCTTGCTTGTGCCTTGGAAATTTACTGAGAAGCAGATGATTTCTGCTTGCGTTAGGAAAATAATGAATAGAACAATACTGCTTGTATGAAACTTAGACAAGAAGTTCCGCTGTGTTATGAGAACATACACAGCTGTAGAAATAACAGATAATTAGGACAAAGCCTGCTTGAAAATATGAACTGCAATCAGCATTTTCTTGTATCTGTATTAGAAAAAGTACCTTGAAAAGTAACAGTGTACAATAGACGCTTGTAGATGAAGTACTGGTCATCAAGGCCAGGTTGTTTTTCTAAAAGTTTCTCACAAATCTAGTTATGTCAGCAGAAAATCTGAAGTAACACCTGCTGTAGTACAATGCTTAAAGTTGTGTTTGATTACGTCAGCTTAGAAGGCCATGTCTTGTAAAACAGTATAAGAATGAACATACTTCCTGTTAGTAGTTAGAAAAATCCTTGTATTTGCATGCTTTTGTCTCCTTGCTGCAAGTAAATTAAAGTGCCTTAACTGAACCTTACGTGTATTGGTCTTTGAAGTTTTTTCCTTTGACAGATTGGTCCTTTGGACCGGAAACCTTCACTTTGCCTCGGATCAGACAGGCCAGATGGCTTGAAACCGTATGGGGAAGAAACCACATCGGTTCTTTTTATTTGAAAAGTCCTCCGACTGGATTGTCGTACAAAAGAGGCCAGCCACCTTCTGATCTGCGACTGAAGGATGGGTTTACTCAAACCAGGTGATCAATCACGAAGGCTTAGGTAAGGTGAATCTACCTTCTTTTCTGTTTTAGATCAGGGACTAGATTTGTATTTATTCTGTTAGAGACTTTGTTTATAAGTCAGGGACAGGAAGATTACTGTCTTGTCATAGATCAGGGAAACAGAGCAGGTAGGCAGTCATTCTGAAGAGACTATAACAAAAACCGTGGTACCACGTAAAAATAAGGTGTTACATAACGACTAAAAGGGTAGAACAAAATGGGTAATAATTGTACAACAAGGTCCCAAAATCCGCTGTTAACCGAAGATGCAAAATACATGCAGTCACAGCGTGCTGATAATGTTAGATACTACTCAAAATGGGTTAATAGGTATGAATTTGATGGCAAATTAGAAAAATCCTCTCTTGTCAAACTTGTCAAACAGCTTAAAACTGATTCTAAAGGTCGGGTTAAAAAGCAGCGCCAATTAGGAATTCCTCAGGCACACAGGTGGCTTGAGGAGGTAAACCGAAGGGAACAAAAGAATAGTAAATCAAAAGCAATGTTTTTGGATAAAGAAGACAATAACTTAGTAATAGCATCGGCCCCTCCACCTCCTTTACCAGAATATTTTATTTAATTTATTTTTATTTTACATTTGTTTACCGGGCTAGTCCAACTGGATATAAATCCTTTTTCAGCAGAGGCCTGGGGAGAAAAGCTCCACAATGATCAAACAGACATTGAATTACATACTAAAATACAATTTTGTAGGAGGAAACAAACACGGAAAGACAAAGTATGCATACAATAAAATTGGGTAATTAGAAGAAAAGCAAATAATAGTAAAGATAGGTTAATTAAGGACAAAGTTCAGTAGGAGGTAGAAAAAGTAGGATCTGGATATATAGGAGAAAAAAGAATTAGTTAGTGAGCCAGCCAAGAAGGAAGGCAGGGATCTAAAGATTTAGTCTGGTTTAGTGCAAGGACATAACCAATGAGAGCTAAAGAATAGTTTAAGGTTAGTTTTGAATTGGTTGAAAGAGGTAGTTAGTCTTAGGTTATTTGGAAGGGAATTCCATAGTTTTCCAATGGAATTGGCAAAGAGAATATGAAGCATGTGAACAAGTTAGTCCACCCCCGCGATATCCTGCTGTCACGGTAAATAAAGACACTACAAAAGCAGAACCATTTATTAGAGATCCCGTCGAGACCAGGTCTCGAACATGGGCAGGAAACTCAAAAGGGGACATTGAGTTATATCAAATGGGTAGAAATTCACGATTTATGAGTGAAGAAGAAATATGCCCACTTATAGAAGTACCTAATCCTCAGGCAGGACAAGAAGGTCAGAATCCGACTATTCTAGTGTATAGACCTGGACTCCGGAAGACATCCGGAAAGCCACTGAGGGAATTCCCCATCCAAAAGTTAATTTTAGAAAGTTCTTAGAAGACTTACAAGGAATGAGGCTAAGTTATAACTTAAACGGAGAAGAGGTAGAAAAGGTAGTCAGACAAATTGTGGGACCAGATTGGCACATGTTTAGTGGCGACTGGAATCCCCGTGATGCTGCACTCAGGCCCCTCCCACATAGCAGTGCAGAATTAGACAACAGAGTGAAAGGTCTTACAGACCGCATCTCTGAGAAATGGAAGCCTAGGGCAGACTGGACTTGCATTAATCAATGCATCCAACAGGAAGGTGAAGCTATTGACAGATATTATGCTAGACTACTAGAATGTTTTAATAACCATTGTGGAATGCAGGTTCCTGAAAATCAGACACAAGATTCCCCATATGAGCAGCAGTTGAAGAATGCATTTTTGAAAGGCAGTATTGCACCCATAAGCAGTTTTATTACAAAACACATAGTAGATCATCATACAAGCAGGTTACAGTCATTACTTGAATATGCTAGACATGCTGAAAGGCATTTTAATAGCAAAAAGAAAGCCCAAGTATTTTCTGTAGAGGATGGAGCAGAAGTTTTTGTAGTACAGTCTGGGAAAAAGGGCAAGAAAAATGCCCAGGGAAACAAACAATCTGATCAATGATCAGAGGACTTTGAAGGGCGAAAGAAAGGGGGTGAATGTTTTAAATGTGGTAAGAAGGGACACCTGGCAAGGGGATTGCAGAAAAAACAAGAAAGCAACTACGGAGGACAAGGAGGGTGAGGACTGACTATATGATAGCAGGGAATCACTAGAAGGGGATAACAGAGAGAGGACAGATGAGAATGTGATAGAGGGAGTGGAGAATGTGACAGAAGAAATAGAGGAAGTCACGGATAGTGAAGAAAATGAAATATTGGATTTAGCTTTATTGAGCTTAGAGCTCTATTTAGCAGACACGAAACCAGAAGTTACACTCCTGGTAGAAGGGAGGGAAGTAAAATTCTTGTGTGACTCAGGGGCATCATGGACCCTGATACATCCCTCCAAACTGCCAGAAAATTCAGAGTCACCTGACTACATATTAGTGAAAGCAGCTAATGGACAGCTGTATCGGGAGCCCCTCTCCCATAATATTGCAATAACTGATCCTGTTTCAGGATTGACCCAGAAAAGCAAAATTGTTGTTTCTGCAAAATGCCCAGTGAATCTCTTGGGCAGAGACTTTATGCAGCTATTTGGTATAGCAGTAGTCCCGACTATGCAGGGTATGGAAGCACAGCAACAAATTGACACCTTTGCAGTGCAAACGGAGGGTAAGATGTTCTATTGGTACAGCCAGGACTTGGTTATGACTGGTCCAGGGGCAGTGACCAAAGAGTTGATGAATGTAGCCATCAGCAAGTTCCCCTCCCTTGACATGGATAAACAACATTTGTTGCCCTGTACTTTGTATTATTGTAACACACCAGGACCTGATAAGGAATATGAGCAGGAATTGTTTAGAAATTGTGCAAACAGATTAATATTACGTAATCTGTACTGGGACACGGAAGGGAACAGTGTAGCCAGCTGTTCATTGCCCCAGGAGTTCTTTGCACTCTATAAATCAAATCGATTACCACATGTTAGTTTAACTAAAAAACAAGAATGTGAAATGGATAGACTTAGGAGAAAAAGTCACGAGATCGGAAAAACAAACAGAGTTAGAACTGTCAGAACAGGGAGTACAAATGCAGAAGCTGAATTGGATAACTCAGACCCATCCAGCCGTACACTTGCAGTCTAGCAAGGACAGCTGATTAGCACTCTTATTGAAAGAGGAAGAGAATGCCCTACAGAATATACCAGAAATCTTTTGGTCAACAGGAAAGTCAGATGTAGGACTTATTCATACAGTGGGACCAGTTACTATTACGCCAAATCAGCATTTAGACCACAAAAAAGACAGTATCCCTTAAGAAAGGATGCAGAGGTAGGAATCAAACCTATTATAGCAGCTTTACTTAAGGAAGGGGTGCTGGTGGAATCTCCTGATTCACCATGTAACACGCCCTTATTTCCTGTTAAGAAAGCGAATGGGGAGTGGCATATGGTCCAAGATTTACAAGCTGTAAATGACGCAGTGATACCAAGGGCACCCACGGTGCCAGACCCACACACCCTGTTGAATGATTTAAAATCTCAACAGAAATATTTTTCTGTGGTAGATATTAGCAATGCGTTCTTCTCAATACCGATACACTCTGACAGCCAATATTGGTTTGCATTCACATTTCAGGGGAAAAGGTATACATATACGCAACTACCACAGGGATATTGTGAAAGTCCAACAATATTCTCACAAGAAATGGCAAGTAACTTGGCGGGATTTTCCCCACCAAGAGGTAGCCAAATTTTACTTTATGTTGATGATATCCTGCTGGTGGCCCCCACCCAGCAAGATTGCAAAGAAGATACCATAGCGCTATTACAATTTCAAGCCGCTGAAGGGCACAAGGTAAACAAGAATAAACTGCAGCTTTGGAAAAAACAAGTTAAATACCTAGGATATGTAATATCCAAGGAGGGTAGGGCATTAGATGAGGACAGAAAAATAGCGATTTTGCAAGCACCAAAACCCAGTACTAAGAAGGAAATGATGTCCTTCCTGGGTACAACTAACTTTTGCCAGAGCTGGATTCCAAACTATGCTTTGGAATCTGCACCGTTGACTAGCCTGATATATAAAAAGCCTATGGCAGCACAGGATTTGTTACAATGGACACCAGAAGCAGAATCTGCTTTCTGCAAACTGAAACAGTTAATAGCATCCTCGTTAGTTTTGGGATTACCAAACTATCATAAATGTTTTTTCCAAACTGTAGATTCTAAGCAAGGTTATATGACATCAGTGTTAACACAGCAGCATGGGGACAAGCAACACCCTATTGCTTATTATTCATCACAACTAGACCCAGTGGCACGGTCTTTACCTCACTGTGTACAAGCAGTAGTTGCAGCTGCAATGGCAGTACAGGCTTCGGCCTCAGTAGTGTTGTTCCACCCTCTCACATTGAGAGTGCCTCATACAGTCGCAATTATTTTACTGCAAGAGAAGGTAGCATATCTTTCCCCTGCTAGGCATCTCTCCTGTATGACTATATTGATGAGCCAACCTCATATGACAATTGAACGATGTATGACTTTGAACCCTACTACCTTGCTCCCAACCCCTGCAGATGGCACACCACACAGCTGCCTGCAGGTGATTGTGCAAAAGACACTGCCTAGAAAAGACCTTACAGATGTTCCCTTGGATGATGCCGAGGTGACATACTACGTGGATGGCTCATGCAAAAGGGGTCCTGCAGGACAGAACCTAGTAGGATATGCAGTAGTTTCTGATACTGACATTATAGAAGTGAAATCTTTACCACACAATTTATCTGCGCAAGCAGCAGAATTGATTGCCTTGACACGGCATGTACCTTAGCAAAAGGTAAATGTGTGAACATTTTTACTGACAGCCAGTACGTTTTTTCTACTGTACATATTTTTGCGCAACAGTGGAAAAATCGAGGAATGATAACATCTACTGGCAAACCGATCAATCATGCACAGTTTATTTTAGATCTTTTAGAATCTATTCAGTTACCTCAGAAAGTAGCTATTTGTAAATGCACAGCTCATACCAAACAACAGGACAGGATTTCAAAAGGTAATGCGAGAGCTGATACAGCTGCAAAGCAGGCAGCTTCAGAGGTATTTCTTTTGAATGAGGAATTACAACCCTCTGAGATTTTAGACTTAGAAATGTTAAAGACAATGCAGGCACTTACTATGCAGTTGAAAAACAAAGATGGGTAAAACGAGGAGCAATTCTTGAAAAGGGGCTGTACATCTCTAAAGAAGGGAAACCGATATTGCCATCCAATTTATTTAGATATGCAGCTTTGTTGAGCCATGGGCAGTGCCATGTCTCAACAGGGGGGATGGTACAGCTGGTGAACCAAGTGTTCCACGACGTTCGGATTCACAAATTATTCTAAAAAATTCTGTTCGTTATGCCACACCTGTAATAAACATCATGAACAAGGGGCGTTAAAGCCCAAGCAAGGGAGTTTCCCTACACCACCGTATCCGTTCCATACTATCTGTATGGATTTCATAGAATTGAATAAATGTGAAAATAAAAAGTATTGTCTTGTCATTGTAGATATGTTTTCCAGATGGGTGGAAGCCTTTCCGACTAAAAATCCAGATGCTACAACGGTGGCCAAAGTCCTTGTTAAAGAAATCATCCCTAGATTCGGCATTCTGGAAAGGATCTACAGTGACAATGACACACACTTTGTAAATCAGACCATACAACAGCTAAGTAAACATTTCCTTATTTCCTTGAAAAATCATTGTGCGTATCACCCTCAATCAGCAGGGCTAGTAGAGAGGCATAATGGGATTTTAAAAAGTAAGCTAAGAAAATTAGTAGCAGAAACACAGAGAAACTGGGTGTACTGTCTGCCCCTGGCACTGTTCATAGGTTCATACTAGGCTATCTGCCCTAGGGCATTTATAAGCCTAGCCAGAGTGTGGTTGGCTTTCGCCACCCATTTTAAATGAATTTTGCTATGCCCTTTTTCGAGGTTAGTATACTGTGCCTCTATCTAACAGTGACACATAAGTGATACCCGGGGTAAACCTACTATCTCCCATCCACTCATCAAGATTCCTCTTGAAGAGAGTCAATGAGGGACTCTGCCTAACCTGGACTGGGATTTTATTCCAGAGTGAAGGGAGCCTCTGGGTTATGAAACTGTCCCTCCAGCATGTCCTATTTATTTCAGCGCTGAGGTTCAAGTCTCTCGAGCACGTAGCTCGATGGGATTTGGATTTTCTGAGGTGCAGCATGTCCATTAATTCCGGGCTGGACATGGCTTTATACGTCAGGCACAGATCTCCTCTGAGCAGGCGGTATGCCACTGAGTAGAGCTGGAGTTTCTTTAACCGGGCAGCATATGGCATCTGTTTGAGCCCTTTGATCCTCTTGGTGAGGTACTTTTGGGGTCTTTCCAGTTGCTGCAGGTGTCTGATAAGGTACATCCCAAAAGGGGCATTGTACTCAATTATGGGCCTGATGAGGGATGAGTAAAGAGGCACGATGACCTCCCCTGATCTAGATGTGAATCCCTTCATGATTAGGTGGGCTATATAAAATGTTTTTCTAACCACTTTGGCCACGTGGTTGTCAAATGAGAGATTGCTATCAACTTGGGTCCCCAGGTCCCTAATTACTTCTTCCGTACTTAATGGATTACCACCTATGTGGTAATTTGTGGGCACTTTGTTTTTGCCAAAGGGGACGACTATACACTTTTTGGCATTTAGCTTGAGGCCATGGCTCTGGCACCAGTTGTCTGTTTCTATGAGGGCCTTTTATAGGATGCTTGTGTCGGCTGGAGAGTTGATTATGGTGCCCAGTTTGCAGTCATCTGCGAACTTGGTCAGCCACAGTCCTTCTGTGTTAGCCTGTACCTCCGAGAAATATATACCGAACAAGAGAGGTCCCAGAACTGAGCCTAGTGGGACTCCACTTGTAACTGGCTTGGATTCTGACATGGCTCCAGCAATTCTAACCATGTGGGTTCTGTCCTTGAGCCAGTTTGCAACCCATCTAGTGACAGAGGGGTTTATATTTAAGCTGGTGAGCTTATCTATAATGCCCGAGTGGGGTATTGTATCAAAGGCTTTTGCAAGGTCCAGGTAGGCTGTGTGGACCACCTTCCCCTCGTCAATGGCCTTGGTGACTGTTTCAAAGAAATCAACCAGGTTTAAGAGGCAGGATCTGCCCTTAACAAAGCCGAACTGGGTAGGATCCAGTGTCTGTAGGTGCCCAATATCTTTATTTATGAGGTCCAGGATGATCCTTTCCATAGCTTTGCAGACCAAGCTAGTCAGGCTTATGGGGCGATAGTTTCCAGGATCCGTTGAGGCACCACCTTTGTGGAGAGGGACCACTGTTGCTGTACGCCACTCTTTGGGTACATATCCTGTAGTAAGGTTGAGCATGAGAACTGTTCTGAATGCAAAAGGATTGACTCCTTTTGAAAAGCTCTTTGGAAGGGCTTACTATATACCTCAGTGGAAATCTCTCATGCCTGCAGACCAGGAAGCTGATGGTACTTTAGCAGAGTATATGTGCAAGTTATTAAATTCTAAACATTTGTTACAGTTAAATTCTGTTTCAGATAAAGAACGAACCAGACTGATAGAAGTGGCAGTGCCCCCTGGAGCGTGGATCTGGCTGAAGGTAGTTAAAAAGAAGAACTGGGCGACTCCAAAGTGGGAAGGTCCATACCAAGTGGTGTTGTCAACACCCACTGCAGTCAAAATTGCGGAGCGTGCCTCCTGGATCCACCTGACGCACTGTAAATTAGTGAAAAAATTTGAACTGGACAAAAATCTTGTTATATGCCAAAAGTAAAAATGATAGAGTCCAGAAGAGACATGAATGCAGAACAGCCTTTTCCTCAGAAGTATTGCATAATCATCCTGTTAATTGTACTAATGACAATAATCTTTTTGCTGTGGCCTTTCCTTTTCCCAGCCACACAGACTGAACTGAATAAACGTGAAGCATTACTTATAGACTGGCATCCAAACTTCAACACCTACCAGGCAATTAAACATGTGTATGCTGAGACTTTCAATATTTTGAATTGCTGGATTTGCACAGCTTTACCGACAGCATACGGGGGGTTATTAATCACTACAGGCCCCCTAGGGGTCAATGAGACCTGGGAGAACTTGATTTATGATACCTCAACCATTACAGCACAAGATAAAATAGCATTGCATTTGTCTGTTCCACAAAAGGGAACTGTGTGTTTTTATAAAAATGATACTGTTCAGGTGGGTTGGAGCGATTGCAATGTGACTGTTCCTTATAGATGTTACACTAAGGGTAACAAGGTAGATATTTAATTTAATACAAACTATGATTCATTTCTTGAATTGATGCACAAAACACGATGAAGTAAAACATAATTCTGTTCTTTATAAACAACTGTCTATAATTGATGGAAAAATGTTTCATGCAGGGCGAGTGTATATTCATAACAGAGTTACTACTAAAGTAAAGGACTGTTATTTTGTGTGTAGCAGAAAAGCATACAAATGGTTAACTGAGAATTGGTCCGGCAGTTGTTTTTTGGGTTACCTGATTCCGGCCATATGACATACTGCAGTTTTACCTCAAAGAAGAATTCGGAATGTCCATGAGGTCAAAAAGAAAGCTGTCAGAAAACCTGTAAATCCAGTAGGGCAAATCGATGCACACTGGAAAAACTATCAAGCTGTGGGCGATGGACTGACACACATGGACTTGAGTGATACTGTTATATCATGGGCAGGCATATTACCAGCATATGGAGTGACAAAATCAATCTGGGAGCTGAGAAAACTGTCTAAACTTCTCGAAGTAATGAGTAATGCAACTATTTCTGCCCTTGAATTGGTGACTGATGAACTGAACGCCATGAGAAATGTACTGTTACAAAACCATATGGCTCTTGACTTCACCCTAGCGGCGAAAGGTGGTACTTGCGCTTTAATCCAAGAAGAGTGTTGTTTGTATATTCCTGACCATAAACACAAGATAGACAATCACCTTGAGGTAATTCAGCAAGTGTCTGCCATCACCAAACCAGGCCCAAACCCACTGATGGACTTTTTCCAGAAATGGTTTGGGGGTGGGGTACCATCCTAGTGAACGTCCTGATTGCCATTTGTGTAGGAATGCTCCTATTGGGAGTATGTGTTTGCTGTGGCATCCCCTGTATGAAAAGACTGATAAAAAACTTTATAGATATGTCGGTTTCTGAAACCTTATATCAAAGTACTGAGCTTGAAGAACTGTTAAAAGACTGAAAATGCTTTCATAAGTTTAAACTGAATGACTCTCTTAACTGCAAATCCTGAGTGGAAGAGGTTAGGAGAAGAAAACAAACTGTTTATGCTTATTTTGAAAGTAGAATAAAAGTATTAATGGGGGGAAATGTTAGAAAAATATGTATTAATGTGTGTATTAGTAATATGCTTAGTGCATTCAGAACATGAAAAGGGTTAACACATTTATTCTATTTCATACTGCATAAATCTGTACAAACTGTAGATGCTTTCTGACCTTGTATTATTAGCTAAAATCTTGCTTGTGCCTTGGAAATTTACTGAGAAGCAGATGATTTCTGCTTGAGTTAGGAAAATAATGAATAGAACAATACTGCTTGTATGAAACTTAGACAAGAAGTTCCACTGTGTTATGAGAACATACACAGCTGTAGAAATAACAGATAATTAGGACAAAGCCTGCTTGAAAATATTAACTGCAATCAGCATTTTCTTGTATCTGTATTAGAAAAAGTACCCTGAAAAGTAACAGTGTACAATAGACGCTTGTAGATGAAGTACTGGTAATCAAGGCCAGGTTGTTTTTCTAAAAGTTTCTCATAAATCTAGTTATGTCAGCAGAAAATCTGAAGTAACACCTGCTGTAGTACAATGCTTAAAGTTGTGTTTGATTATGTCAGCTTAGAAGGCCATGTCTTGTAAAACAGTATAAGAATGAACATACTTCCTTTTAGTAGTTAGAAAAATCCTTGTATTTGCATGCTTTTGTCTCCTTGCTGCAAGTAAATTCAAGTGCCTTAACTGAACCTTACATGTATTGGTCTTTGAGTTTTTTTCCTTTGACATTTTTCTAATTAGATTTTATTTTTAATTAATTTCATACGAATGTAAAACAAACATAATTCACAGGTTACTGTCTGGTTGAAAGTTAGTCATGTGATACACGCTGAATGAGTTTAACATGATTTTTTTTTAATTTATTTGTAGCTTTGTTAAGTGGGGTACAGGACTTATCCACAAGGACCTATATCAGTCAGCCTGGGGGAAAGGAAAGAATAATACAGATGAACAGGTAGCATTAAAAGTTACAAAAAGATTAAGCAAATAAATGTTGCAGCAAAATTCTTAAAAAAGGCATAACCATTAGAAACAGCTAAATAATAATGAAACATAACAATTAAATTGTGGGAATAAAGTAAGTAGAATGAACAAGAAGCAAAGCCCTGTTTAAGGAATAAAATAAGGGAACATAGTTAAAAAAAGGAAATGGAAAAATTTAAAGGTGAAAAGTAAGTAAAAGAAGGATTTAAAAACTGTGAACTTGGAAGAAGAGACAGAGGCAAAAATAACTGACAAGAAAAAATGTAGGAAGGAAAAAGGGGGAAAGGAGAATAAAGACAGAATAGACTGAAATGGGAGAAGGAAGGAAGAAAGAAAGAAAGAAACAAAGAAAGAAAGAAAAATATTTTTTATCAGTTAAAATCATTTGAAAAATCATATAACGTCACAAAAGAATTATGACAGGAGGAAGAACAAAGTTATACAACCACTGTAAAAAAATTACAAGACTTCAGAGAAACACTTGTATTTTGAATCTTTAAAGAGATAGCCTTTGTAGTGTTTCCTGAAATCATAAAGAGAAGTAGAGTATCTAACATTCATTGGAATAGACTGACAAATTTTTAAGGCCCAGAATGGAGGAATGATGATTATCACTTCTGAAGAGGAGAGAGGAGTATGGAATGAAAGGTGTCAGATTACATCTGATCATGAAATAGCCTGCTAGATAAGCGAAAGACTTTGGATTCAACAGAATAAAAAGAAGTAGTTGATCTCTTTGTTGGATAGTAGCCAGTTACCTTTTAACACTGATCACTGTTCAGTTCTTAGTATAAAGGAGATAACATGATCATTTTTCCTTTAAGGCAGAGAGTATAAGTGGAAGAGCATATTCTATATGAGACATTACTAGCTCTTTCCATATGACTTCTCTTTCTGATAGTGATAGAAAATGTGAGATCTTTCAAGTCCAAAACAAAGTATGATGAATTGTTTTTTTATGTACTGTGGATGTTTAACTGAAAGCCATAGTCTTAAATATTTGATGCTGGTGTAGTTTCAAGATTATACTGTGATGGTTAAGGATAATATAATTGGATAGAGAGGATTTATTTTTTGTGGGGAACCACAAGCATTACTTTATTTTGTTTTTTGGGGGAGTGGGTTAAAAGAAGTTTCTTAGGTTCATAGGTTCATTGGAGATTACTAGGCTAATGGCTTAGCCCTTACAAGCCTAGCCAATATAACCCAAATTTACCCAATATATGGCCCCTAGGGGCAACAGGATGGCATGGATGTGTGGCTATGTATTGAGTATGTTACATATTATCCCCTGTTCATAAGGGACATAGGCACTACCCCAGATGTGAATTTGCGATTCCCCATCCATTGATCTAAACTGCATTTGAGCAGGAACAGGGAAATACTCTGCTTAATGTGAATAGGAAGCCTGTTGCAAAGAAGGGGCAATCTCTGAGAGACATACCTGTCTCTCCAGCATGTTTTGTTTGAGTTGCTGACTAAGTTTAGATCCTTATATTGGATGACCCTTGTGTTGTTTGATCTGTGAATGTGTAGCAGCTCCATCAAGGTTGGATTTGTGACTGCCTTGTAGGTCAAGCATAGGTCAACCCTTAATATTCAGTAGGAGACAGAGTAAAGAGATAGGGGTTTTAGTCTATCCACATAGAACATGTTGTTTACACCCTATACTTTCTTTGTGAGGAACCTCTGATGTCACTCTAGCTGCTGTAATTGCCTAGTCAGGTAAATGGCAAATGGTGCATTGTACTTGATTACTGGTCTAATGAGAGCTGAGTACAGTGGAACTATAATTTTCTTGGATTTGGATACCATATCTTTACTTATAAGTTGTGCCACATAGAAAGACCTCCACACCACTGTAGACACATAGCAGTCAAAGTTCAGGCTACTATCTATCTTTATACCTTGAACTCTCACCTCTGAGTCTATTCTTAGGTGAGTGTTATTGATATTGTAATTTGCAGAGGTATTTGACTTTCCAAAGTATATGATAATGCATTTTTTCACATTTAGTTTTAGGCCATGGCTCTGGCACCACTCATTTATCTGATTTAGACCCTCCTGAAGGGTATATACATCTTTGGGGGATTGAATGACTGCACCCACCTTGCAGTCATCAGCAGACTTTGTCATCCAGAAGCCTTCTACATTAGCCTTGACTTCAGAGAAGAATACTCTAAACAGGAGTGGTCCTAGTGCTAAGATCTGTGGCACACCACTACTAACTTGCCTCTTGGTGGATCTGGATTCACCCACTTTAGCCACATGCATCCTGTCTATGAGCCAATTGGCTAGTCGTCTAATGATGTAGAGATTTATGCCCAGTTTTGTGAGTTTATTTAAAATACCCAAGTGAAGAATTGTGTCAACTGCCTTGGCCAGGTTGAAGTAGGTGGTACGGACTGTTTTACCCTCATCCATGGCCTTAATGCCTTTCTCAAAGAAAATTTATCAGAATCAGTAGGTATGACCTATTCTTAACAAAGCTGAATTGGGTTGGGTCCAGTGTTTGAAGGTTTTCTATATCATTACTTATCAGGTCCATGATTATTTTTTCCATGGCCCCCAGGGCTTTACATATAAGACTAGGAAAACGTATGGATCTCTAATTTCCCAGGACAGTAGATGGTCCCCATTCATGCAAATGTAGGACTGTTGCTGTCCTCCACTCTACTGGGACAAAGAGAGTCCAGAGGTTGTGGTTAAATAGAGATCTAATAGGCCTGATACGTCCTGATTTAAGCTGTTTAAGAGGCAACCTAGTATACCATCAGGCCCCACTTACGCCAGGTTTTTAGCTTTAGATGGAGCAGTGGAAACCTGTTCTTTGGTGATAGTTGTTGTTGAAGTGGTGGAGGGTATTCTTCGGGGAGAACTGGGGGTAATGGGGAGATGAAATGTGAGCTGAATATTTCAGTCAGTATATTTGCTATATCTTCTGGCTGAGTATAGGTGATATACTAGGCTAACAACTACCAGGGCCTTTATAAGCCTAGCTGTGCAACCCATCCTAACTGCGTCTCCATGTAACATGGGCATCTATTTAGAGGGGTATGTTAGGAGGTTGCTAATGGTTTAGTGTGTATGTGTGTGTGTGTGTGTGTGTGTGTGTGTGTGTGTGTGTGTGTGTGTGTGTGTGTGTGGGAGGGGTATGCTAGTTAGGGAATATATACTGTTCACTTCTGTCTATCAGAGACATGGGGACCAGACCAGGGGTGAATTTTCAATTTTCCATCCAATGGTCAAAGTTACATTTAAATAGGCTTAGGGATGGGGTTGCTTCACATGGATGGGGAACCCATTCCATAGCATGGGGATCCTTTGAGACATATATCTGTCTTGCCAGCATGCTCTATTTACGTTATAAGCAAAGTTTAAAAAACTGGATCTTGTGTTTCTGGTGTTATTCATTTTGCAGACATACAAAAGGTCCAGCTGAGCTGGATCTGAGGATGTCTTGTATGGTAGGCATAGACTGCATCTTAGTAACTTGTAGGAGAATGAATACAGAGATAGGGCTTTAAGGCAGTCTGTACAGGACAATGTGTTAATACCCTATATTCTCTTGGTGAGGAACTTCTGCAGGTGTTCTATGCCAAACAGGACATTGTACGCAGTGATGGATCAGATAAGGGCTGAGTAAAATGGTACTATAAGTTCCTTGCACCTGGATGTCATACCCTTAGTTATAAACTGGGTAACATAGAATGATTTTTTTTTTACTTCCTTGGCTACATGTTGGTCAAAGGCCAGATTGCTCTCTACGTATGTTCCAAGATCCCTATCTACTGGATCAACTCTTAGGGGTGTCTTGTTGATGGAGTAATTAACCTGGGTGGAATTTTTCCCAAAAGGCACTATAATGCACTTCTTGGCATTGAGTTTTAATGTGTGGCTTTGGCATCAGTCATTTGTCTGTGTTCTACCCTCTTGAAGGATGTTAGGGTCATGGGGAGTCTATGATAGCTCCAGTTTGCAGTTGTCTGCAAACCTGGTAAGCCAGAGGCCCTTGACATTAGCCTTGACTTCAGAGAAGTAAATGTCAAACAGGAGCAGGCCCAGCACTGAGGCCTGAGGTACTCTACTGGTGACTGGTCACTTTGTGGAGGTGGTCTCACCAGTCCTCACATCTTGGGTCCTATCTGTGAGTCAGCTGGCAATCCAAAGAGTTATGTAGGGATTTATGCCTAGTTCACAAGTTTGTCAACAATACCTGAGTGGTCTAGGTAGGTGGTATGCATTGTTTTCCCCTCATCTATTGCCTTGCTGACTCTCTCAAAAAAAGTCTACTAGGTTAAGTAGGCATGATGATGGGTATAGTGTCTGTAGGTTTGTTTCTTTTTGTTGAACTGATCCAGTTTGCTAAATTAATGAGATCTTGCTGAAAACATGTTTTAATAGTGATGGGAGATGAGTTAGATCTGTATATGAACATAATCAGAAGATGGGGAATGTCTGAAGAAAGACTATTAGTATATAAAGAGAAAAGCAAGGGAGATAACACTGAACACTATAGAATTTATGTACTGAAGTCTTGGGTTTAGCAGAGGAATGCATTTCAACAGAAAATGTGGCGTGAAAGAAAATTAAGAAACCATTCTGAAGCTGTATTACTTATACAGTGAGAAGTAAAGCTGTGTAGAAAAGTGTGTAGTCAACCGTATCAAATGCTTTAATCAAATCAACTAAAATGTTTCCTGTGAGATGACCTTTATTCACTGCCATTAAGATATCATTTATTAGTGTCTACATGGCTATTAATGTTATGCCTAATGTGAGGGGTGGGGCATAGTCTCTAAATATAGAGAGCTGTGAGCTGTATTGGCAATTGCGTTTAAATGCTAACAATTGGCCAGGTTTGAAAGACCAAATATCATGGGCATGTATTTTAAAGTTGAAAGTACTGGAGAGATAAGGTTTATTATTATCCATAAATTTAAATTTGCACCTGCAAGATGTTTATATCTTTTTAAACTTTTATGTTGTTTGCATTTTATATGTTCTTTATATATTTGCTATTGTTGCTTGGGCTGCTTGTTCTGTTTAAGGGCTTGGGGGTCATATGACCTGTTTTTAGATCACCTGAGCTTTTAAATTGGTCTGTTTGTTGTGTGTTTTTTATCTGAAGATGTTTCTAGTCAAAGATATGAAAGCACTAATCAATTAAACATTTATTCTGCCAAGTAGAACTTTGTTTGTCTGCCTTTTCAGTTTGTGTGCTTTGAGGTTATTTACATTTGAGTTTTGTATTTCTGGTCTGTGTTTTTCCTGCAATGGCAGAAGAGGGTCTTCCTGGCTCTTCATTGCAAAATCTATACCCTGAATTGGATGTTTATGAGCTTCAACAATCGGTTGGAAATCTGACACTGCTTTTGCAACAGCTAAGTCAACAAATGGATAACTTTACTTCAACTTGTATGCTGAGCGAACACAGAACAAGGGGTCCTGGTGTTGAACAAATGGATAACGTGAATAGGTGGACTGAGCAGCCTTACAGAAGTGGCAAAACACCAAACTCCCTCCATAATGGAGCACAGAATGGAGCAGGTAATGTTTATAACCTCTTAAATGGGGATTTAAATGTGGCAAATATTTGTGACTTTAATATGAATAACAACCTTCCAGTTTTAAATGATTGGCTAAAAGCAAACATCAGGCTAACAAATCACCCATCAGGGCTAACACTACATTAAGTTAGAGGCTAGCAGAGTGAGTGTATTAAAACAAACATGGTCCCTAAGGGACTGTGGATGTGGAGTTGTTTCCCTACTGGTTTGATTCCTGACTCTCATTTACATAAGGAATTACATGCACTTTTTGATGGCCATGGGTATGAATACATGGATGTACTTATTAAACATAATACAGAATTAACTGATGAACTGATTGTTAATATCAACCAGCATGATAATTTCATAACTCATGACATACAGTATGCATCCCATAGGATGGAGCATGTATGGATTTTTAGGAGCATAGAAGAGCATATTCAGACCATTAAGAATTGTAAAATTAAAAAATTAGAATGTGACCATAATGATTATGCTAACAAAAGAGCTTATCCAATTCCCCCTACCTCTCATGTGTTGGGCAGAAAATTTCAAAGAACATTTGATCAAATGCCTAATACATCTTATACTAATGTGAATGAGTTTGTTCATAACAATGAAATAAATGTTTTTTAGACATTTTATACCAAGAAGAATACCCACTGCCGAGAAGATCAGAGAGAATCAGGGAGAAACAGCAGAATCAGAGCAACCAAAGGAAAACTGCAAACCATAACAAGACCTCTCAATGGGGTGGTCTGAGGGGACAAAGGGGGGCTACAGGGGCCAGAATTACACAAAAAAAGGAACTCAAACTGGCATTAATGGTTGAAAACAACTGCAACAACCATAAACTGCCCTCTTGCAGTATTGTTAAATATAGCACTGACGACTTTAACATATATAATTTCTCTTCACATACTACTGATGTTTGCAGTGAGGATTTATTTGTGAGGGGTTTGACATTTATCACTAATAAACAAGCCGATGTTGCTCATATTTGAATTGATTTAAAACAGTATGTAAGAAAACTGAATTTTAATGTCTTGTTCCAAAATGTTGACCATGCACTAAATACCTTAAGGGTGTCAAGCACATTCAATCCTCCCCTTCATCTGACAATACAGATTTTTGAAAAATATGTGAACTGGACATTCGGTGTGCTTTAAGTAGAAAATGTAATTACAGCATATGAACACAATATATTTAATGATGAACAAAAAAAGATTGCAAGAACTTAAAAATAATCCCAACATATGAATTATGAAGCCTGACAAGGGGGAGCAGGATTGTCATTATAAATAACAGTGATTATTCCAGCAAAATGAAGGAACATTTAGCTGAAGACACTAATGAAAAAGAATCACTAAACGAGCTTACTGTTGCATATAGGAAAATTAGAAGCCATCTCGAGGACATGTTCATTGAGCAACTGGTCACTATTTACAAATACAATTATTTAAGAGTGGTCAGCCCCATAATGCCTGCATTATTCAGTGTGCTGAAGATACACAAAAACATTACTCAACCCCCTCCATGTGCCCCATAGTAGACATACATGGCTCGATCACCCACATATATGCTAACTTTTTAGATGAAAAATTAAAAAGTTTGATCACACAGGAAGAACATTTATGTCGCGATTCCTGGGACTTTTTAGGAAAAATAAACAAATTAACAGATGAAGATTCATACATTTTCATTACAATTGATGAAAATGACTTGTATAGGGTAATACCACATGAACTTGGTCTTAGATGGTTTACTGACTTTCTGTTTGAAAAAAGAATTAAACAAGACAAGATCAACCTATATAAAATCTATTAGAAACAGTATTCAAAATAACTACATCATATTCAAGAAAGAAGTGTATTTGCAACACAAGGGTGTTGCCATGGAGTCAGCTTGTGAGGGCTTACTCGCCAACATAGTCATGACCCAATGGGAAAAGAACTACTCATTCAACTCTGAGTTTTTTGGATCATGTACTTTTTATACACCCTTTTTGGATGACATCTTTATTTTATGGGATGGCAAGAAGAATAACATCCCACACTTTTTGGTATACATTAATCAAACCACCAGTTTCTTACAGTTTACACATGAATGGTAAGAGATTCATATTGTGTACCTGGACATCCCATTAATGAAAGATACTGGCAATAAGAGGATCCTGTCTAAAAATTTACAGGAAGTCTATGTACTGAAACAGTTTTTTTGCATTTTTCAAGTGCACACCCACTAGTCCAGAAGAAGGTAGTTGTCAAGGGCCAGTTTGTACGGGCCACTTGAGTAACCACCTTGGATGAAACCTTCTGGGATGAATGTTTTCTTACTTAAAGAAATGTTCCAAGTATGCGGCTATCCAACTTGTTTCATAGACAATTTAATGCTGGAGGTCATAAATAAACATGAACAGAAAAATGTTTTGCCCATTTTAGGTACCACTGTGGACAATTTGGAGACCGTAACAATGTAATGTGTACTGGGGTTAGTATGAACAAAAAAAAATTAAAAAATTCTTTTGTCACTATGTATACCCTGGATAACAATATCACTAGATCTATAGTAGAGAAAAAATGGTGCCTTAGAAGAGATAACAGACAAATAAGAGACAGTGTGGGGGATAGACCAAACGCTATATAAAGAAAAGGTAAAAATCTTAAAACAGTGTTTGAAACCTTAAAAGTTCCCAGAAAATAAATTTACGGTATGAAAAAATGTGGTCATTGTAGTTATTTTAAGTATATTCTTGTAGGTGGCAATATTAAGGTGAACGGTTTTACAATTAAGATATTTGATAGGTTTAATTGTGAAACAAGGGGGTAGTTTGCTGTGCACTTTGTGGCTTGTGGCCTAAGTTTTGCATGGGAAAAACTGAGCATAGATTAAAAGTCAGTATCTACGAGCAGAACTATGAAATTAAGAAGAAAAAGGAAACAAATGCCCTATCAAAACATGTTCAAGAGAACCCTGGACATGACTTTAAATTTATTATTCAAGAAAATGTTATGTCTAATGTGAGGGGTGGTGCATGGTCTCTAAATATAGAGAGGTGTGAGCTGTACTGGCAATTGCGTTGAAATGCTAACAATTGGCCAGGTTTGAATGACCACATATTGCTGGCATGTATTTTAAAGTTGAAAGCAGTGGAGAGATAAGGTTTATTATTATCCATAAATTTACATTTGCACCAGCAAGATTTTTATAGCTTTTTAAACTTAGGAAGACTGAGACCAACAAAGATGAGTCAAATAAATTAATGTATTTAGACACTACAAATGTCTGCATATGCAAGGAGCCCAATTATTTTAATTTCAACAATTTTGCTGCCTTTCCACACTGAAAGCAAATTTACACCCAGTAAATTTACATTTTCCCCTGTAAATATTGAACATTTTACATGCTGCAAGATTTACAAAGGCAGTTTTTTTTTTATAAAAATGTGCACTTATTTAGCATAGTATAACTACTTTCCAACATTTCTGTTCCTTTGCTAGACTGCAAGCAAACATTTTTGTGATGCAAAGAAAAATTAAGCTTGGGGTACAAATGCATTTTATGTTATGGTACCCAGTTGAATGTTTTGAAAAATCATCTGCATTTTCATTACTGACACTAGTCCAGTGCTAGATTATCATATTGTAGGATATTTAAAAGCTTGCTGTTTTACTCAATGGTTCTATGTAAAGAATTCAAGGGATTATAATCGCTAACTAATGTGACTTTTGCACAGTATAGCTAAGTTTGAAGCTTTTGAAGAGCTCACACTATATGGAAACATTCATTCTCCATAGCTGCATAGGATTCTACTCTTGGTGCCAAACATTCATTCTCCATAGCTGCATATGATTCTACTCTTGGTACCAAACATTCATTCTCCATAGCTGCATAGGATTCTGCTCTTGGTACCAAACATTCATTCTCCATAGCTGCATAGGATTCTACTTGTGGTACCAAACATTCATTCTCCATAGCTGCATAGGATTCTATTCTTAGTGCCAAACATTCATTCTCCATAGCTGCATAGGATTCTACTTGTGGTACCAAACATTCATTCTCCATAGCTGCATAGGATTCTATTGTTAGTGCCAGACTTTCATTCTCCATAGCTGCATAAGATTCTATTCTTGGTGCATACTCACAGGTCAGTGCCCAGCTAGTTTTATCTGGGCTCTGCTAAGAGTGGTTATGGAACTATAATGAGGGCAAACTTCCAGTGATATCCAACTGTCTCGTGGAATACCCTCAGTAGTTTACAGGTAATGGTTAGGCCCTTCTCCACGTTAGAAGGTTGTGGTCAAATTTTGTCACAGCCCACATGATTATTATTAGTTACTTCTGACATTCATATCTGACATCTGCTTACCGTAACAGGCAACCAGATAATTTAAATCTGCTCAGCACATTTCTGACTTGCTGCACATATTTATACTAGGATCAGCTAAAGATTACTGCAGCATCTATGTAACAGGTGCGTAGTCTCCATCTCAGACAAGTGCTATAAAATGCCAGCCTTTGTAAAGTTTCTAGTACATTCTTCACCCTAAAAGGCATTTTGATGAATTTAAACAATCCATATGAGATGACAAATACTGACCTCTTCCTCACTGCATAGATCAAGGGTAACTGCCAATAACCCTTTGTCAGGTCAAGTGTGGTGAAATACATAGCCCCCCTCCTCCCACCACAGCAGCTCTAATGTTTCAAAACATCTGCTTTTATATGACTATTCAGTTTCCTAGGGACTACAAAAAAACGGTGCCATCATACATTTTTGGCACTACTGCTCCACCATGCAGAGTCTCAGGGAATATTGCTTTCCTTGATTCCCACTGTCTGAACACTTCCTACATTTTCTCCTGTATGGTTTGTATGACTTGCTCAAGCATCCTTTAAGGAGTCTGTTTTTACCATTGTGTTCCTGTGTCCATGTGGTGCTGTAATAACTGGGTACACCCCAACTTGGCAGTGAACACATCCCCAAATGTCTGTGACAGTGTATGGATTTCCTGAACCTGTGTAGGGAATAGTTGTTGCTATAGCGCTACTTCATCCACTAAGATGTAATTTTGAGCCTCATTGGGAAGATCTACCACCAGATTACCTTCTGCTTCCTCTTGTAACTTGCTGCATATACTAAGTGCTAGCATCTCTGCCATAGAAGGGCATTATCATATAAACATGGTAAGGTTATGATCTGTAATTGTGAATCTTTTAGTAAACATACTGGGTTAAACTTTTGAGTAAAGTCTCCTGTCTGATAACTCTGCCACATAACTGACCTCTTACCTTCTTTATAACAGTGAAAGGTCCTGTCCTGCTGCTCACAACTTATGCTGTTGACCAAGAATAAGTACCATTACCATTTGTCCAAATGCATACTTTCAGGCTTAAGCTGTCCAGGCAGGAATATGTCACTGTACTGACAGCCATTAAAACGAATGCTGGTAGACCAAAGAAATATTGTCAAAACAACTTTTGGTAACAGTTTCCTACTGTGTTGCATGGCCTCTTTCTAGGTATATATAAGTTTGAGGGGTATAGATGGTGTCCCCCACATGATAGTATACGGGTCCTTACTTCCCTGCAGGAAAGAAAAAAATAAAATTCAAGGTTCACTGAAAGTTGTTTTGACAGTTTTTGGTCTTCCAGAATTCATTTTAATTTGCTGTTGACAGACTGACATAATTCTGTTCGGTCATATCATACCTTTTGTTGTTCTTGTGCTTGTGATAGGTGCTTCTGTGCCAACCTCATAAGATCACTAAGCATAGTCCTAAAATTCAGCACATACTTCACAACAGTCCCCTTGTGGGAATCACATTTCCCCTCCCAGTCAACAGAAAGCTGGCCTAGGGGCCTGTTCACCCTGTGACCAAAGAGCAGCTCAAGTGACAAAAAAAGTTGTATATTATTGTGGCATCTTTCTGTATGCAAAAAAAAAAAAAAGAGAGATTGGGATACATTCTGGACCATCTCCCATTTAAATGTGTTTGAAAATGCTATCAGCATATTCTTAAGAGCAGAATTTAACCTCTGTGCAAAACCATTTGTTTGAAGATGGTAGTTTTTAACTGCTTTAATACACAGTAGTCCACAAACAAGTCAGCAGGTCTGATATAAAGTTAGTCCCTCTGTCTGTCTGTCTGTTAGTATTTTTCAGGATCCTATCCTGCTGATAATTGTTAACACAGTATTATCTACATTTCTGCCACAGTAGAGGATAAATCCACTCCTTCAGGATACCTAATAGCATTATCTCACCACCAAGATATAACTTTTATCTGTGGTGCATGGGGTATTAAGAGGTCCCACTATATCCATGGGTACCCATTGAAATGTTTCCTCAACAAACGTCAATGGTACCGCAACAGACTTAACTTTGATGATAGCTCTCAACTTTCCATTTCCAAAATGAGGAACACTACCTCTCATAATGTGGAACAAATGGGAAAATGTGGAACACCTACTAACAGCTTACTAACACCTTTAACAAGGAAGCTCATAGGATGGTTAAAATGTTCTAGTTTTAAGTATAAGAAGTTATTTTAATGAATTAATATGATTGGTTCTATTTATGATGGATATCAGTTAAAATAATTCCTAACACTGAAAGTGTGACAGACCTTTCAATGTGGAACGCTAAGGAACATTATCTTTTTAAGACCTTAAATGAGGAATGTTCCTCATAATGAGGTACACTTGAGAGATATGTTTGGCTTCTGCTTGGCAAAATTTTGACACTGATCATGTGTCTTACAGTACTATCTCATATCTTTTGGAATATTTAGCCAATAAATATTTTGCAAAAGCTCTTTATTTTTGCATTCTTCATACCCAAATTACCTTAAAAATTAATATCAAGGGCTATGTATGGAAATGGCCTATGATATGCCCTTCAGGCCACCAACTGCTGTATCACTTTTCTCTTTAACTTTCCTTTGGTCACTACTGTCTGTACACAGTAACCAGTGGCGGCTGGTGATTCCAAATCAAAGGGGGGCTGCAGGAGGCAGCTGAATGAGTGGGGTCAATGGGAAGGGGTGTGGCCAACTAGAAAGGGGAGGAGCTATGCTCAAAACCACAACAACTGGAACTGTAATTAAATACGCTGCCCTGGGTGCCAAACCGTCATTATGAGAGACCAATCAAGACAAAATGAAGTGTAGAAGAAAAAAAATATTTCAGTGCATTGGCTGCATGACAGCTTACTTAATATCTAGATGGAAACAAAAAGGTTGTGAGGCATGAAAAAATAAATTACTTTTTAAATACATTACCGGAATGCCAGTCAAAATCAAGTATAAGAAAAACAAGCAGCACTCAACTCAAACCACTTCTCCTTGCACTGCAGTTCTAATTATAATTTATATTCAGCTTTATTAAAGTCTGCGGTGGTGGTGCTGCGGTAGCGTTGTCGCCTCACAGTAACATGCTGTACGGTTTGATTCTCAGCTAGAGCGTCTTCTGCGTGGAGACATGCGTGAATGGGCGTACCTTCGTTGAAAGTTGTGCGTCAGGCCTGGCAAGCCGGTACGTAAAAATCAACTGCCAATCATTAGCGAACCGGTGTTCCGCTGTGGCGACCCCTAACCGGGAAAAGCCGAAAGACACAACAACAACAAAAAAAAATTCAGCTTTATTAAAGTACCAAGTAACATGCTGAAAGTAGCAATCTCTGTGATACCCCCACTTGTAAAAATGTTTCTTATCCAAAAAAGACCTGCTGCCTGACAACTATCTACTTGTTTCATAGTGAAAACGTGATCAAAGTAAAAAATGAAAAGCAAACAAGAAACAAGCTCAAGATACATTGCTTAAAGGATTACTGTACAGGTAATGGACCACACATGATAGATTGGCATTCTGTTTGGTTTACAGGTAAAGCCTGCAAAGATGATTGCAAGTCTCCAACAAATGTAATGAGCTTCTTAAAATAATGTAATCCTGTCCTTTATTACAAATGCTGTCATATGCATTTCAATACCCAAGGCTTATACATTATCTAATTATGTAAGTATTCTCTGCATGGCAACAACAGAAAGGCTTTCATTGTTGGCAGTTCTTTAACAGTATGCTCATTAAAGGTTACTTGCATCTTACAATCTCAGACAAGCTTACCTGATGGTCATTAAAGCATTGCTACTTAAACACAGAGCAACAGGGACTTTCTGAGTAATAATAAGCATAAATCAACAGTATAAAAATATGACAGAAACCAGAACATTCTGCAAAATCAAGGACAGAATAAAAGTAGCACTTGTGTCTGCCGTGGATGGGGGGATACTCTGCAAATTTACACTGCATAACTGCTCCTTGCCTTGCTTGGACACATCCAGATTCACTACATGGGGGAGTGGGGTGCAACAAGTATGTCACAATTTGAAATGTCTCTGGCTGACTGTGATGGCCCTGACACATATGTCATACCTCTCAACCTCGGAACAAGAAATATGGACAGAGCCATACATAGAAGTGGGACAAAGGCCAAAAAATAAGGACAAATTTTAAATATTGCTCTTATAAACTTAGAAAGATAATAGAATATTAGGTCTTGCATTAGTATGAATTTTCTGAAAGGTACGAAATCTGAAACTCAAATGTCAGTCATTATTTTCTAACTTCAGTCTTTAATGATTTGCCACTAATTTGCCTAAAAAACACAATTTTATGAAAAATGGATCAAAAATGTGATGCAAAACTATAAAATAGCCACACAATACAGCTGGGAACCTGTCAAAGAAGGGACACTTTTTTAAATATTAGTACACCTAACTTGAGCAGCTGACAAAATAAAAGAATCTACATGCATTTCTGAAATAAAAGTAATCTATAACTCTGATTATTACAGTTATTTCTTAATTGAAAGCCCTCCACCTTTTCTTCCAAAATTGCCATTTTGTGGCGGGATTATTAGGAGAAGAGCAACATTTTGAGCCAAAATCGGGGACAGTTGAGAGGTATGGATATGCCTAATTCTATAAAGCAATTTATTTGCACGAACTTCTCAACCTGTTAATGCAGGAAATCTGGACAAGGCCAGATATACTGGGGGAACATATAAACAGTACTATAAATTGTTGTATAAACTGAGACAATTGATAGAATAACAAGTCTTGCTTTAGCATGCATTTTTCTGAAGGTTATGAAGTCTGAAACTCAGTGTCTGTCATTATTTAGTGACTTAATTCCTAAATTATTTGCCAGAAAAGCACACATTTTATGAGGAACAAACTAAAAATAAGAAGTAAAAACCTATTCATTCTGTGAAAATCTGGACAGTTGAGAGGTATAGTTCAGCCAGGCTGTCTTTGAGTTTGCCGCCCTTCCCCCTCACAAAATCATGGTCGAATGGAGCCTCCCCCCTGCAGCCATTCCAATGAACCATTACTTGGCTATTTCACCCCATTTACCATAAACACTAATGTGCATACTGCTTTACTTCTACGATGATTTGGACTTCATTTGAAAGTTTTATTTTGCATTTTACAGCACAAACACTAAGACATCTGCTAAATAAAGAAATGCAATCTCACAATGAAAACAGACTTAACGTTAAAACTTCTCTGCCCTTGAAACTCACATTCATTGGAACAGCATTGAAACCCACATTAAAAAAAAAATACATTTTGCCAGTGATAGATAAAGATTAACTTTGGGCTGATTTCAAATCATAGGCCCTTTACACACGAAACATACACGTGGTCTTTGATACACCTTCCTGATTGTATTAAATTATATTCCTTGTACAATAGAGTGCAGTTGTTATAGGGCATTTTAAATTTGTTTTGAACATTTTTCCAGTAAACAATGAAACAAAATGCATGCACCAATAATGACAAAATTGCCCAGTTCAGAACATTTTTCCAGTAGGTCAAAGATGGCTGCTGTTCTGTAAGCACTGCTAATCCTTAGCTCCTCTATTCAACTGGAATTAAATTAACCCAGAAGACAAACCAGAACCTATTTTAACAAAATATTCTGAAATCTCAATTGTAATTAACATCTAAACAAAATCATCAAGAAGAAAAAAATGATCTATCAATTGAGCAACTAAGATTGAAGCAGATTCAGTGAAGTAAGAATAAGCCGTGTGCCTGTGGGACCTTGAACTCTGATCTCTACACACAAAACTGGGAATACCATCTCTACAAAATGTCGAAAGAAGATAAAAATATGGATACTACCACATCCAAAACTAAACTTTCTGACCTACTATCTCCGGAGAAAGACATAAACTCTAAGAGACAAAAAATAATAAAACAGACAGATGCCTCTAAACCTGGTAACAGAAACAAACCGGATCAACCAGAGAACCTAGAGGATATCAAATCAGCATTACTTCCTATTCAAGAAGTGATTAAAGACCTATCTTTGCAACTACAAACATTGGGAGAATACATTCAAACAAATAATAGACAGAATGGATAAATCTGAAGCCAAAATCATTGAAAATGAGGAGAAAATATCCTTATTAACAAAAAAAAATTGCTTCTCATGACGTTGAAATACTAAACATCCAAACAAAGATCACAGACCTGGAAGCAAGGTCTAGAAGGAATAATATTATCATAAGAGGCATCCCAGAATCTGTAACTCACAATGATCTGATTTCTTCCATCACCCAAATCTTCTCCATTCTTCTCAAAGAACCAGGGAAAGCTCAGCAAATAATAATAGAAAGAGCATACAGAGCTCTGAGAGAAACACAGATATCATACAAACCCAGACCAGTATATGCAAAACTTCTAAACTTTCAAGATGTTAACACAATTTTAATGTCTGCTAAGAAAAATGGTGGATCTCTTTCCTGGAATAACAACACAATTTCACTGGCTCAAGACCTTCCCCTTCAAATCAGACAAGCCAGATAGCTTCTTTCTCCTTACTGAAAATTCCTGATTGAAAGGAAAATAAAATTTCAAATGAAATACCCAAGCTCCTTAATTTACTACCTGGATGGAGTTAAGCATGTTGTCGCTGATCATAAAGAAGCCAAAAACACTTTTCTTACTGTGTTTAAAAAAGTCCCCACTCTGGATCGATAAATACACTCACTGGAATGTCCTCTGAGCCTTAAATATACAGCTGCAAGCATTACGATAGTCCGAGGTCCACTGCTGCCTTCTGTCTCTGTGTTGGGCCTTAATAGGCCTTTAAGAACATTATTTTACCCTTTTTTTCTCTTTTCGTTGTACCAAGCCACGAGGAGCTTTTGCGGAAGTTCAAAACTCCTTCCACCTCTATTATTTCCCACGATAGGAACGAAAAACCTTGGCACCTCGGCTGTCAGGTTTCATTAAAGTGTAACACTTCCAGAACACCCAGGATGACTCATTGGTCCCCCCACGAGTGCCTGCATAGTCGTTTCCCTATGAAGGAGACTGTCCAGAATTGAAAAACATTTTTGGTTTCTAAACGGAAACCCTCCTACATCTATTTCGGCACTCAGCCTTCAGTTCTTTTCAAGAAAACAACGCAGACATTTTTTAATTAGCTTGAATTAGTAAGATTTCCTTAAACCCTTTGTAGTCAGACATGTCTCACTTGTTTATGCACATTTCTAAATGAGGTAGCATGTATACCCTTGTAGATAATGCTTCCATGTCTTTCCCCTGTTCTTGAATTTATGTTCGATAATAGTTATATGATGAGTGTTATGTGTTTTACGAACATAACATATTCTGTCAGGGAGCTTACTTCATATATGGTATTTGTTAGCATTAAATATTTTACACATTTTGTAGTTTTGTTTTTTAATTCAAAGGTTATGAATACTGATCCAGTTAAAAATTTTTAACTCCATAACCTATATGTTTGACATTGTTATCAGAAAAATGTGTATAAGAGCGAGGGATCAAGCAATATCTTAGGGAAAGATTATGTTGTCAGTGATACAGACTATAATATCTGTCTTACATTTGTAATTCTGCCTATATTGAATACACAATAGTTACCTACAAAGATTTCCTTATCATGGGTCCAGGTTGGGAGTTTGATGAACAAGCAGTCTACAGGTCATTCCAAATAAAACTGAATTTTCAGCTTGACATTCAACCAGTAAAGTATCAAAATGTTTTCTGTACATCAAGGCTGTCTCTACCTACATCTCATCCCTATTATAAAAAATTCCATAATCACTGCACCTTGTAGAATAGGAGGCTCCTTCCTGCATTGCCAGCCAGTGTACACATTGAGAGCACCTACATTGTCACACAGATTAACATCAAAAGTATAAAGTATTCCCTATCATTAGCATAGATTGGTATTAGTCACAGCTCCTACATCTCAAATACATTTAGCTTATAAGTAGAGGCATAAGCGTACAGGCTAATTGTCTTTCAAACTTTTCATGCTGACTTGAACAACAGGAGCACCTTCAGGTAGTTACCTATTACTCAAGGTAATAATAATCATTATGGTGCATTATCCATGTAAGAAAGACAAAGATTAGAGTGTTCAGCGGCAACATGAAGAGTATCATTGAATTTTATTTTATAGTGAGTGTTTCTGCACGAAAGTACCTTACCTTTGCAATAGCTGAGAATGATTTGCTTTAAACTGCAGATTTCTGATTTACCATTTCAAAAATAGTGTCAAGTTTGGTGAAAGTAATTGGATGCAATGGAAAGCACATATAACCAAAGATACACATTCTAGTGTTAAATAATCACCCTTCTCAGCCCACTATAAACTAAAATGAGTCACATCACATAACTTTAACCTGCTATACCAATCTGGCAGCCGCAGACAGTCAGTCACCAAATATGATGAATAAGGGGACTAAACATTCTGTTTCTGAGGTTCCTTTATAGACCAGCATTATCTATCCTATAAGGATAACACCAAATGTTTTGGTTTCTAGATTTGCAGACTAAAAATAGGAGTGCAAATTATAACATCATTACCTATAAGGATTTGTTAAAGTTAATCCTAGTCATATAAACATTTATGTATGTATCCATGTGCACTCGGATTCATACGCTCATATTTTGGCACAGATAGTTGTATCTATTTGGTTACTATTCGATTATTCTAATCTCCTTTCATTCTGGTAAGGGAAAGTAGTTGGCCCCTCCCCTCATTCAAAATAATTGCTGTAAATGTTCATCTTAGTTGATTTAGTTGAAGATTTAACAAGCTTAGGTAGATTAAGAATAAAAAAAATTACCTAATTTTTACAGATTACAGTTATAATATATGTAAATATTGGTTCTAATATTGACTTTTGAGGTTGATCTCATTTACTGTTAATCTTCTAGGATAATTTACCTTGGATGTGATAACTTTTTTATATTGAAACTTGTTGAGGAAACTAGGGTTATATTAGTAGTGTTTTTTTAGGGAATCAGTTTGTTAAGCTTTGTCAATGTTGTTAAAACTCATGCAGGGATACTCGTCTTCATTTCTTGCTTAAATGTCAAAACACAATATGTAAATACTCTATTGATCTATGGATTTGTAAACTCAATAACTAATTATTCCCTGCTTTATTCCTGGTCCATGGGGTTAGTGGTTAGGCACAGAGCTGGGACGGGAATAATAAGATGCTTTCTTAATCTGACCTCATCAAAATGTAAGCAAAAACTATTATCTCGATTTAATATACAACTCTTACTTTATCGACATGCCAAACGCCTCAATGTGGGAATTTGATTCATGGAACATTAAAGGGCTCCAGAACAAAAAGAAAAGAAAACTTTTTTTACACCTCACTCTACAAGCAAAAGCAAATTTTGTACTAATCCAGGAGACACATTTAACCACTGAACAATGGTCAGAAATCAGAGGGAAAAAATTGCTAAGGGAAATTATAGCTTCTGAAGGTAAAACCAATAGTGCGGGGGTAGCTATTATAATTAAAAAGCAATATCAACACAAACTTCTGGAAACTAAAGTGGACACAGAGGGTAGATGGTGCTATGTAACTCTTTCAACTCCATATTTTTCTAAACCCATTCTGTTACTAAATTTATATGCCCCTTGTAATAATCAACACTCCTTCTATGCATCATTATACCCTATTCTGAACCAATTCCAAAACCATTATATGATCCTAGGTGGTGATTGGAACTCATATCAAAATCCAGAACAGGACAAATCAAGTATAACTTTACCACATAACAAACAAGCAACACTAGCTTTAAATGAAGTTAAACATGATTACAAACTATATGATCCCTTTAAATATGGTGATAGTACAAATAATCCTAGTAAATTTACATTCTACTCCAACTGCCATAAAATGTGGTTGAGAATAGATTTCTTTTTAATCTCTGAAACACTCATTACCTTAGATCCAAAATTGATCATACACGCTAGATACCTCTCAGACCACTCCAAAATTACTATAAATATTAATGGAAACCCCAAAACTCTATGATAAAAAGAGGTTACAATTGGTCCCTAAACCCCAATCTTCTAAACAAAAAAGAGTTAATCAATGAAATTAAATCTATTCTTAAATCAACCCTATCAAACATTCTGAATTCTCAAATACCTCTGGATATTGAATGGGCGGCAACCAAAGCGATAATTAGGAGAATATGTATTAAAAAAGCAGCTTACTATAAAAAATTCAACTTAAAGAGGAACAGGACTTGGAGACCAAAATACAACTACTTGAACACAATCTAGTAACTAACTTTAATACTCAAACAGCAACAGAAATCTTGAAACTCCAAAAGGATCTTTACCTTTTACATAACAAAAAACTATAATTTTATGAAACTAAAATACTAGCTAACTATACTAATGAAGTACAAACTCCTTCCTGAGCACTAGCCAGAAGTATAAACCAAACCAAATCCACCTCTCAAATATCTGAAATACTCTATCAGGACAAGCACTTTACTAAAAATGAAGACATTATTTAAACATTTGAACTAATATACACACAAACCTATGGAGAACAAATAACTCTACCCTCAAAAGATGATAGATCACGCTTTTTCCAAAATATCAATTTCCCGAAATTAGATCCAAATCAACAAGAGAAATTAAGCAAACCCATCTCTATTGACGAAATAACCTCAACAATCCAGCAAATGAAATCTCATAAAGCCGCCGGTCCAGATGGTCTCACTACAGAATTTTACAAAACCTTTTACCCCATCGTAGCCCAAATACTATTTCATATATTGAACTATATAATAAATAATGAAATCAATGATATACACTTTAACGCATCCAAAACTATTTTTATACTTAAAGAAAAAGCAGACCCTAAAAACCTAGATAGCTATAGACCCATATCACTAGTAAATATTGACACTAAGATATTAACATCCATACTAGCAAACAGACTGAAAAACATAATGGATAAAATAATTTCCCCCGAACAGTTGGGCTTTACAACAACTAGGCAAATGAGCGATAATACATTAACACTTAATACATTAATCTTATATGCTAATCAAATTAATCTAAACTTATATGCACTTATCATTGATGCCCATAAAGCCTTTGATAGAGTAAATTTAGAATTTTTATTCCAAACCTTGCCTTACTTCAATATACCCCAAAAAATTATTAAAACCCTACAAATATTATATAAGAATCCCTATACATCTTTATACATTAACAAAACCTGCTCAAACAAGATTTTTATTAAAAATGGAACTCGCTAAGGTTGCCCTTTATCCCCTTTAATTTTTAACATATACATTGAACCTCTTTTCCTAAATATAAAACAAAATACATACCATAACCCTCCAATAATCCACAACACCAAAATCTTCTTATCGGCTTTTGCTGATGACCTGAATATTGTACCACACCAATCTCAGACGTAAATAAAATATTATCCACTATTGAACACTTCTCGATGATATCGAATTACAAATTAAACCTCAAAAAAAACTAGCATTTTCCCCTTAAAAACTCCTAAACCATTCTCTCTTCTACCACTAATAGGGAAATTAAAAACTGAAGAAGTAATTAATTACTTAGGTATCACATTTTCTACAAACAACAAGGATTTCTACTCAAACAACATAAAGCAAAAATGGCTAGATATTTCACTAGACCTTAATAGATGGAAAAATCTAAAGTTACTGTTTTTGGCCAAAGCTTCTGTAATTAAAATGAATGTCCTACCCAGATTACTATATATTTTCATGAATTCCCAGATAACCATACCCAATAACTTCTTTAAGCAAATACACACCGAGCTTGCTAAATTCATCTGGGAACCTAAAAAAACAGAATCTCATATGACTAACAACCCCCAAAAATAAAGGTGGCCTAGACCTTCCAAACTTTGAGACATACTATTTAATCATAAATACCAATAGAGTTTTATGTATAGCTGAATACAACCCAAAAGACAATGCTTGGTACCCAAACTGGATAAGAATATACCATAACCATATTAAAAGCCTGGACATCAAACCCAAATCATTACCATTTCTAAACACCAGTTTAATGAAATTTTGTAACTTAATAGAACCCCTCAAACACTCCATTATACTAACACAAAAACTCTTCAAATCTCTAAACCTTTTACAAGCTATGATGACATTACAACCCTTACATAAAAACCCGAATCTTAAAATAAATAACCAAACTCTAAACCTAAACCAATTCCCTCGTCTATTAAACACAACCATCCAAGACATATATCCATATTTAAATTGCCCTGTGCAAGAAATAAGGAACCAATTGAACCTTCCCAAATCATACTTACTGATCCTGAGACAGATTAAAGAATTATGTATCAGCTATCCCCAGAGCACTAGCATAAACAATGAAGCTATAGCAACTTGTAAGTTACTTTGGAAGACTATCCCCTCAACAAAAAAAATTACTACCTTTACATACAAAATTATCAAAAACATTAAATTCAAGGATTATATCCTTATTTCTGAATACTGGAGAAAAAACCTCTCTCACACTGATAACCATCAGTTGATACAGGCAATTAACCTAACAATAAAATCTATATCCCTTCAGAAATGAGCTTTTACTCAACTCATTATTTATAACAACGCATATTACACTCCTGCTACTCTACATAAATTTAACCCTATGAAATCCCCACTCTGTCCACACTGTAAAGACCAAACTGCTGACCTACTCCATCTTTTCTGGAGCTGTAAATATGTAAACTTTGGAATTCCCTTAAATTTCAATTACAAAAGACGGGCTACCAAACAACCACACTCACTTGGGAATTTACTCTACTACATATCCTTCCAAATAATATCTCCCCAAAACAAGCAGTTACCCTAATTAATATATTTATTTTAATGAAACTCTATATAGCTACCAATTGGCTTAACTTATCTAATAACTCATGGGAGAACTTCGGATTAATGGCAACTAAACATCTATTAGCCCAAAAAATAATAATTAATAAAAGGGACAAAAATATTAAATTTAGAAAGGTATGGGAACAAATCTATAATATTATTCTTGCATAAACTACCATAATATTCATACTTCATTATGACTAGGAGCTTTTACACATCATATATCCCTAACCCCTACAAGTGTTTTTCTTTGCCTCCTTAATATTGTACTTATAATAACTCTTGCAAAACTACTTATTTCTTCCTTTTTGTTTTGCTATACTGAATTTTGAAAGCATCTATGTATATAGTGTAAATAGTATTGTTTGATTAATCAACCTCTTTTTGCATTTCTTTCAATGTACAGCAATTGCTTAATATTCATATGTTTTTTCCTTTATGTGCTATCTGTCATTTACTGCTCTGTTTTGATGTAAAGAATAAATAAAAATGATTGAGAAAAAAGAACATTTTTCCAGTAAACAATGAAACAAAATGCATGCACCAATAAGACAAAACTGCCCAATTCAGAACATTTCTATCATAAAAGTCTACTCAAACGTCTACAGTCCACCAGTATCGGTAAATATGCACAATCTCTGAAGAAGTAAAAGTCATCTAAATAATTCCACATTAAAGAAATCTGTAACTAATGAAGAGGTTGCTGCTAGCAAACAACTTTATATTTCATTGTTTCATCTACAAATAAAGTGCCTGTTGCCCTTGAGGAATAAATTGCCTACTTTGCATTAAAAAAATGATATGCTAGTAATATTGCAATAGGGAATGGATGGCAAACTGATAGGTTCATAGCTACTAGGTATCTTCACCAAAAAGGACTACAGCATCCACCCCCTTTACAATACAGTACAGTATCAACAATGCATCTACTTACTGTGAGAGTAGAACCCACAGCCTTCTGATCAAAAGCAAGTACACTACCTATTGTGCTATTAACAACACAACTAGACTGTGCATAAGCATCACTAAACTTTTGTTCCCCTGCAGCTCTCAGCTTCTTGTTGGAAAGTTGTTAGAATAGAATGCTGTGTTACTACTATACATTTTACTGCCAAGTATTGAACCCAGGACCCTGTGCAAAACAGTCCAATATACCACTATGCCAAATCATCTGTTTTATGAAAGAAAGGAAGACTGAAACTTAAATGGTTAACATTTAGTGAATTCAGTTCTCACCATAGCTGTCAACATCTTAACACAAAACACCTGAACAAAGCCAATAATGGGGGAATACAGCCCCCAAACATATTCAATGAATTCAGTTTTCACCATAGCTTTCAACCTTGGCACAAAAAACCTGGACAAAGCCAATAATGGGGGAATACAGTCCAAAAAATAGGGACAAATATCCATTGAGGACACCAGAGCAAACCCACGGAGGACATGCAGACTCCACACAGAAGGCACCCCAGCCAAGAATCAAATCAGACAGCCTTCAGCTACTAGGCAACAATGCTACCACTGCACCACTGCACTACTGGCTGTGTTAAGAAACAAAAATACAGAAACCACAGATTTTATGAGGAACAGAACAGAAGAAATATGAGGCAAAAATGGTGGTGGGTAGGGAATTCAGGCTATTGCCACTTAGGTCCAAGGTACAGGGTTCAAGTCTTATTCTCTACCCACCACCATGTAGCAACTGGGGCATTTCACACACACACACAGACACAGACACACACACACACTCCTCCATGGCATTTAAGTCTTCCGTAGCAGCCTGAATCCATCCTCTGCAGCAGCTCAATCACCTGTCTGTCCTCCATAGCAAGCTGCTGTTCTGGTTTCCCCTCAATACATGAATAGGCTGGAGCCTCTAGCCTGCGGGTGATGCAATCTGGTGTTCTTCCGGTTGTCACCGCACAGATGTCTGGGCTGGCAGGGTGGAGCTCCCGTCTTTCCCTATCTGGACTGCCGACAGAGCAGCCTGGAGTTCAGGAGAGTTCTGGACTGCCTAACACAGCAGTCAGGAACTAAGCATGCATGCGTGGAGTTCCGTGACTCGTGAATTTATTTTTCATTTTATTCTAACTTTTCTACAGTGGGGGGACTCACAATTTATTTTTCTTTTTACAGGTGGGAGGCTGCGGTCCTGCAATCCTATAGCATGAGCCGCCCCTGACAGTAACCCTTTGTCTCATTATACAGACTTGTAAAGACAAGTGAGTTTCCAAATAAGGTCTGTCTAGGTGCTGCAAATGTTTGCACATTTTTGATTTTGACATTTTTACTGTCTTTCCACTGAATACATTGTTAACATTATATACATTTTATGTATTTGCATTCTATAAAATTTACAACAATCATGGTTTTTATGAAAAAAAAAATCTTTATAGGTTCATAGGTTCATAGTTGTGTACTAGGCTATTGACCCTGGAGATTTTACAAGCCTAGCCCATAGGATTACCTTGACATCGTGCCACCCGACCTTAGTTCCCAGTGCCTCTGTCAAGTAGAGCCACTGGAGTGATCCCCGGGGTGAATGTTCTATTTCCCATCCACTCATCAAGATTTCTCTTGAAGAGGGCCAGTGAGGTGCTCTGTTTGACTGCATGGGCAGTCTCTGGGTTATGAACCTGTCCCTCCAGCTTGCTCTGTTGATTGTGGTAATGAGGTTGAGGTCTCTGAAGCGTGTGGTGTGGAGGGATTGGGATTTCATTAGATGTAGCATTTCTAACAGAGCTGGGTCAGACACTGCTTTGTAAGTCAAGCAGAGATTGCCTCTAAGTAGGCGATATGAGACAGAGAATAGTTGGAGTTTTTTGAATCTGTCCATACAGGACAAGTGTTAAAGGCCTAGGATCCTCTTTGGGAGGTACTTTTCCGGCCTCTCCAGTTGTTGCAGGTGTCTAGTTTCCTTCGTGATTTATTTCATTCGTGATTGGTGACTTCGTTTTTTCCAAACTCCTTTGTTTGATTATTTAGTTTCGGCTGGAGTATTTGTTCCCTTCTTTTCTTGGTGCAGGTGTCTAGTGAGGTACATGCCAAATGGGACATTGTACAAGATGATTGGCCTAATGAGGGAAGAGTAGAGGGAGACATCTTTCTTCCTGGATGCAAAACCCTTAGTAATGAGATGTGCTGCACAGAAGGACTTGACAATGTGGTGGTCAAAAGAGAGGTTGTTGGCAACCTGTGTTCCCAGAGCTCTTATAACGTCTTCTGTGTTCAGTGGACTGCCATCAATGTGGTAATTCATGGGAACTGGGTTTTTCCCAAAGGGGATGACGACATATTGTTTTGGCATTGAGCTTAAGGCCATTGTTCTGACACCAGTCATTGGTCTCAGTGAGACATTTCTGTAGGATGTCAACATCACTTGGGGAGTTAATACTTGCTCCCAACTTGTAATCATCTGTGAACTTTGCCTGCCAGAGTCCCTTTGCAATCATCTGCGAACGTTGCCTACCAGAGTCCCTTCGCATTGGCCTCGACTTCAGAGAAGTAGATAACAAGCAGGAGAGGACCCAGGACTGAACCCTGTGGGACTCCACTAGTGACTGGTCTTGGAGTCAGCTACTTTCAAACTGTGGGTTCTATCTGTGAGCCAGTTTACAACCCATCTAGTGATATAGGGTTGATGCCTAGCTTAGTGAGTTTTTCTATAATTCCTGAGTGGGGAATGGTATCAAAGGCCTTAGCCAGGTCAAGGTAGGCTGTATGAACCATCTTGCCTTCATCCATAGCTCTGGTGACTGACTCAAATCATTACAAGATTACAGGATTATCTTTCAGTCATGTCAAATGACTGCCAGAAATTCCATTCTTCGTTTGCTGATACGATTCTTTCCCTTCAGCTGTGTACTAATGTGTTGTTGATTTTTGTTTGTTTCAGTTTTTTATGGGGACAGATATATTGTTTTCCTATTTCATACTAGATTTAAGCTGTCTTCAGTTTGATTGTTCCTCCAACTTTTTTCAGTCCCTTTACATGTTTTCCTATACCTTCCTGTCTATAAACTGTATTATATAACATAACTTTTTCAATGCCTTCTGCAGTATCAGTTATAAATACACTGAAAAGGTTGTGCTCTGTTACTAACCCCTTCAGTATCACATGCATCACCATTGTTCATCCATATATTATACATTTAATATGTTATTGTAAAAAATGGGGACAAAGTGCTACAGCAGCAGATACTGGTACATCATAGCATGTTGGTTTCCAATTCACTTCCCAACTGGAGTTAACTTCTGTGTGGAGTCTGCTTGTCCTTACTGCATCTGCATGAGTTATCAATGGGGTCCCTCATTTCATTCCACATTCCAAAGATGTACCAATAAGTGAATTAGCAAGATTTTAAATTGTGCATAGGAATGGAGTGCATGTGTGTGTGTGTGTGTGTGTGTGTGTGTGTGTGTGTGTGTGTGTGTGTGTGTGTGTGTGTGTGTGTGTACTCTATAATGAACTGACATCCAAGTCCAGGACTTGTTCTCTGCCTTACTTCTGTTGAATGCTGCAACAGGCTGCAGCACCCATCACCTGAATAGGATAACTGGTTAGTGGAAAAATTAACAAATGAATGAATGCGTGAATGACCTTTGAAAACAGGATAGTCTAACAAAATCCACCACTTTAAGGAACATATGAACAGCAGTGTCCAAAATAAAAGATCATGAATCAGAAGCTCAAAAGCAAGTGGATACGTTTGGTGAAAATTTCAGTCCCTTATCCCCTCCTAACTTACAACAAATCCTCCCCCCACCCCCACCCCACCTTGCATATCTGAAGAGCATGCCCAAAAAGCCCTGTCCAAGGCAAAGAACATGGCCTCTATAGGACCAGATGACATCCCAGGCTGTCTTCTAAACGGCTAAAACATGAACTAGCAACATCACTAAGTACCCTTTTCAATCACAGCCTAACCACAGGCTTGTTCCTGTTGAATGGAGAACAGCTACAGTTATTCTCCTCCAAAAAGGTGGCCTAGCAATGGACCCGGGAATTACAGACTCATAAGCCAGACCAGCCTCATCTGCAAGACCATGGATCATACCATTATGGACCTCATAAATAAAGACATAGGTGACCTCTAAACCCTGGATCCTGCCAATTCAGCTTCGTGAAGGGCAGATCCTGCCTGTTAAATCTAGTGGATTTCTTTGAAAGTGTGACCAAGGCCATTGATGATGGCAAATCTGGGCACACAGCATACCTCGACTTGGCAAAGGATTTCAACCCAATCCCACATTCAGGCATTACCGATAAACTTAAGAACCAAACCAGCAAATGGAACAAGCAGGCAAGATGTAGAAATACACCCCTTTATTAGTTCAAAAACCACAGGTAAAACAATATTCCACAAGTTAAGCACTTTCTTCCCCAACTGCTCACAAACCAGATACACACTATCAAAGTGGATGACTCCACATCAACCAGTGAACCTGTTACCAGTGGGTGCCACAGGGGTCAGTGCTCAGCTCCCTGCTGTTTGGTATATACTTCTCAGAAGTTCAGGTTAAAACTAAAGGGTTGTGACTAAACAAGTTTGTAGATGACTGCACACTAGATCCAATAATTGAATCCCTAAATAATGTCAATATATTCCAGGATGGTCTCAGACAGACCAATGACTGGTGTATTAGTCACAGTCTCAAACTGAATGCAAAGAAATGCATCATCATTCCCTTCAGCACAAACAATGTCCCTTCACCCTATCAAATCAATAACAATACCCTAAGTACCCATGAAATGGTAAGGGACCTGGGAACACAGGTTGACCATTACCTTAACTTTGACAATCACATGTCTACCATTGTAAGGAAAGTTTTCCACATAGCTCACTTGATTAGTAAAGACATCACCTCAAGAGCAAAAGAAGTTATAGCCCCCCTATACGCGGCACTTATCCAGCCCATAATTGAGTATAACGCCCCATTTGGTAGTTACCATACCAAGCACCTATAGCAATTAGAGAGGCCTCAAGAGATTTCTAACAAAGAAGATCAAGGTTCTCCAACATGTCTCTTACACTGACTGGCTAAAATCCCTGTCACTATACGATGTATTATAAAGACTTCTTAGGGAAGACTTATGGCTGGCCTACACAGCAATCCGAGACCCAAACCTAATTAACTTACTGCATATCCATAAATCAAATGGGTCTAGTGCTACCTGTTCAAGGGACTTAAGTATGGCCTGTGACTTAAATAGGACATGCTGAAGGGACAGATTTATCTCCCAGTGACTGCCATGCCTTTGGAACAGGCTACCAATTCATGTGAAACAGAGCACCTTTATGACACTGTTCAAGAGAAACCTGAATGAATGGACAGAGCACCATAAATTCGTACCGGGGATAGTGCCCACAACCCTCCTGAATGTAGGCAGTCATCACTAATGCAATCTTGGGTATTGACTAGTACCTCTATGGTATTACATTGGGTTGAAACAGCTAGGCTTAAAATGACGATAGCCTAGTAATCACCTATGATCCTATGATCCTAAGAATTATCAAATCCAGAGCATAATATTTCTTTACAAAGCATAACCCATCAGATAACAGTATGTTTTGGAATATGTGGAAAACAACTGTCATTCAAGGAAAACATGGATGGCAAAATAGAAACTGCAAGATTCTGAAGTACATGAGGAAGACTGATTGCTGCCAAGCTGCTCTTGTACCAGAAAGATATGCCCATGAAAAGCCATGCAGTTCAAAAAGAATGCACCCCAAAATACCATGGAAGCCTTTCTTATGCAAATCATGTAGATCATATAAAAAAGTGCACAGCGTCACCAGAGATGCACCAGATCAAATAGAACACTGAATAATGCAGAAATGCACCATATAGAATTAGCTGTATCAAGGCAGCACATTTCATATTCACAGTCATTTGCTTTTAAGCAGCTGACTACAGAACTTCATGTAACTGAATTTCTATTACAAGTCCCTTCTTCACTTTTCTTCACCAGCATCCTTCAATCTTTAACTTCTATTTTTACATTTAAACCAATTGTACAGAGACAATACTGTCATACTGGACGACTTCAACTACCCCTCCATTAACTAGGAAAACTACTCATGTACCAATACACTTGCCCAACATTTCTTGGAATTCATTAATTCCAATGCCCTGGACCAGCTCATTCTTACCCCCACTAGAGGTAGCAACATCCATGACCTGGTCATAACATGGGCGACCGTTGATCTACATCAATAGTCAACTCCTCCCTGGTTAGATCTGACCACAAACTAATCATCTTGGAAATCCACATCTCTCCCACCCCCCCCCCCTCGCAAAGGTAACCACCATGAAAAACTTCTCCAAAGCTTACTTTGGGATCCTAAAAACAGAGGGGGCTAACTTCACGGCACCCATGCAAATGGAGAATAGTTGCATGACCACCAATACATACACCAATGCAATGGACGAACACGTACACAGATGCATGGATCTCAGCATACTCAATAGAACCAAGATGCTCTCCTCCAAAAAAAGGAAGCCAATCTGGTGGTCCCCTGCCATAAACAAACTCTACAACAGAAGGAGGATAAGGTGAAGTCCCAAGACTGGAAAAGCTCCCTTATCAGCCTCAACAAAAAGTTGAGATATCTCATCAAATCCTCTAAATCTAGCTATGAAAACAGAATTGCAGCAGATAGTAAAGACAACCACAAGGCCTTCTTATAGTTATGTAAAGAATCTCCACGGCAATACCCAGATTTTCTCTGAGCTGCTGCACAATGGTACCTCCTATTCTGTGCCAACAGATATTCCCAATATACTGGCTGACAGATTCAGTGCCAGCTGTACCCCTCCCCTCCCCACCAAAAGATCAATCACAATACCAGTAGATTGCCAGGCACTCAGTATTACTGCTGCACATGTTAAAACAGCACTGTCCAAGGCCAAGAATACAGCTTCTATGGGACCTGACAATATCCCTGGCTGTGTTCTACATGAACTACAGAATGAACTGGCACCTCACCTGTGTGTCCTGTCCAATCACAGCCTCGTCTCAGGCTTTGTCCCTATCGAATGGCGCACTGCCACAGTCATCCCTCTCCACAAAGGAGGAGCGACTACAGACCCTTTGAACTATTGCCCCATTAGCCTGATGAGTCTGATATGCAAAGCTATGGAACTCATCATCATGGATCTAATAAACATGGATACAGGGAATCTCCAAACTCTGGACCCCACACAGTTTGTTTTTGTGAAGGGTGGATCATGCCTGCTCATCCTGGTCGACTTCCTTGAGTCAGTTGTTTGAACAAGTAAATGGTGTAGCGATGGCTGCCGTCATGGCCCCTATCTACGCCAATATTTTTATGCACGGATGGGAAAAGTGTCACGTGTTTGAAAGTAGTTATATGAGATATATTGCATTTTTAAGTGTTTTATTGATGATGCTTTTTTAATTTGGAGAAGTGATGTTAAATTATTGGAAGAATTCTTGAGTTATCTTAATAATGTTTGTTCTTTTCTCAAATTTACTTCTATCTTTGATGGGGTGACTATTAATCTTTTAGACCTTAATATTACCAAGGTTAATGGCAAGTTGGTTACAGCTATTCATAAGATGGAGGTTCAAAACAATTCCTTTTTGCATTATGATAGCATGCACCCCAAAAAGACCAAAACAAATATTGTCAAAGGTCAACTGACTAGAGTACACCATCTAACTGATGAAGATCATACTTTTAGTAAGGAATGTATGAGTCTGTGTGATAGGTTTATCAGCAGAGGGTATCCCAAAAATGATGTAGAACTCTGCTACAGAGAAATTGTTAAGAATAGAAGTGATGGGGTAGTAATAGCAAAAAAGAAGGAAATAAAATATTTCAAAACTTCTATGCAAGTTACTAACAGTGTTGATGCTCATACCATAAAAAATATTATAAAAGATAATTGGACATTTTTAAAGTGCAGTACTGAAGTAGGTCAAAAGGTGGGAGATGCCCCAGTCTTTAAGCAGAAAAAAGGTAAACGCCTTAAAATTTATTTCAGAGTCAGTTAAGCAGTAAAGTGTTAAATTGCAGCAATCCAGGAATGTACAAATGTTCAATGTGCAGTTTATGTGATTTGCTGTTGACTGAGGTCAAAGATATTAAAGTGGGTGCTGCATGGGTGCATATAAAAGCAGATACACTTGCAAGTCAAGATTTGTAGTGTATTTGATTGTTTGTATGTCATGTACTGCATTTTATGTAGGGCGAACAACAAGAGAATTAAATAAAAGAATGTATGAGCACAAGTATGCTGTAAGTGTGCAAGATGATAAAAATGCTTTAAGTAAGCATTATAAGGACAACAACTGCAAAGTAAATTTTAAGTTTTGTGTTTTGGATGAAGTTTTGGAAGCAGATAAAAAATTTGATGCAGAAGAAGAATTGAGTTGGAAGGAGTATGAATGGCAAGTAAAATTGAACACTTGCCATCCACCTGGTTTGAATGACAGGAAGGAGTTCATTGCTTTCCTTAAAAGGAAAAATTATGTCATGTGACATTATAGATCATGTGTATTTAATGATTGTATTTTTTGTAACACATTATACAGTCTGAAGAAGTCCTTAGTGGATGAAAGCGCTTACTGTGGATGTGCTGAATTAAAAGTTTTGTCATCATTTTGTGGCTCTGGTTCAGTTTAGTTTATTTTCATTACTAACAATGTATAAACTGCTTGATACTAGGTGTAATGTTGAAATAACCTTCCTCAACTAGCATTACACATTCCATCTCACAATTACTAGGGAACCTAACAGCTGGTTTAATCAACCCTTAACCATTATTATGGGTGACTGCAGCACCTGCAGTTGGCAAAAGTTCACAAGGAACAAAGAACCAAGTTAATTCTATTGAAGCAAGCACATGTACCTTCTGCAGCAGCAGCAGTCAGACTTATCATATCACACTACCTAAAGAACTTGCACAGCTGAATTTCACCTGCAGCTGACAAAAGTTCCAAGGAACAAATAACCAAGTTAAATCTATGTAAGGTAATCTGCACATAACTTAATTTGTTAAGTATAGTGTCTATTGTTTTGTAGTGTTGAATCTGCTGGAAGAATATCCCCACCCCCACCCACACTCACAGGCCTTTTACTGCTGAAGGTGAAGCTACATTAACACTTCAGCATATTTCACTCTTATCAGTGTAATATTTCCCTGGAAAGACATTGAAAAACCCATAAATATAAAATGAAATGCTGTGACTCGAGACAAGTATTTAGAGTTCAGACACCTTGTCTTTATATCCATGAACATCCTACCTCACTGATTGTTTATAGTGGTAAACCATCTGTGGGGGTTCTTCCCACTCCGTTCACTCCCCTGCCTTTCCCCCATATCCCACCCTCCCTCAGCACTGCTACTCTTAGCCTAAGCAAACCACTCCCCCCTCATTCCTATGATCCAATTATATACAACTCTACCTTGTCCACACCCACATTTCATGCACACCTTACTTTCTTTTATTTAGCCAAACTTATCTGCTCTCCCTTACATCCATCACCTTGAATTCACATGCCCTCTACTATAATTTTTTGCATCTTACTGTACTTTACCATCACAGTACAATCACCACTTCAAACTATTTTAAATTAATCCAGAATTACTACCTTCTCTTCTACTATACACACAAACTAGCATTGCACCATAATTATACTACTGACCAATCACATCTCCCCCACCCATCCTTATCACAAACTGCAAGGTAAAACACCTAACCACATTATCAAAGCCCACTCTGAAGTCAAAAACATTTCCAACCTCACCTTCAGCTGCAAACATATCACATGATAATCTTTATTTACACCTGTACTACATTCAAACACACAAATGCCACATTTACTATTTTTAAACCACTATCACAGTGGACATGCTCCTCCTAACTTGCCCAGCCTCTTTACTCTCAATTCTCAACCTCACTACAGCTACATCATCACATGCCCCACACACCAGTACACATCAACAACCTCCTCTAACCATCTCCCCAATAAACAACATAGCTTCTCACTTATCTCCTCCCAACATTTCCCCTATACCCTTCCATTTTATTCAAGCCACAAACTGGCCTCTTCACCTCCTATAAAACCACACTTGACACCATTACCCTCACCTAGGAATAAAAAACACTTCTCATGGTATGCTTTACCTATCTACTCAAATGTGGAGACATACATCCTAACCCTAGCCCACCCTCTAATCGTAACCACAAAAATAACTCCAAAGATTTAAACATACTTAAATTTAACCTTAGAAGTATATGTAATAAAATAGCCCCACTGTATGCCTGGATTGATCAAAAGAAATACTAGCCCTTACTGAAACATGGCTACACCCCAGTGTAAAAAGCTTAGAAATAATACCTTCAAACTTTGCAGTAACCAGAAGAGATATATCAAAAAAAAGGGGGAGGGATGGCACTTCTATATCCCTCTACACTTAACATCACACCCTACACCAGTAATATATCCATCTTTTCCAATGCTGAGGTAATAATCTCCTTTTTGAACCTCAATATATCAAAAATAATTTGCATAATAGTAATATATATCCCACCAGGTAACAGTATACCAGTGTTGGAAAATATTCTATCCTGGACATCCCAAACAATAAACCTTGAAATAATAATCTTAGGAGATGTAAATATAGATTGGCAAACCATAGCTTCCGTCTCCCCCATACATAGTATAAATCTGTATGTTTTTTTTCAGCTTATCAATGCTCCAACAAGATACAGCAAAGATCTTACCTGGCAATCCACCTTAGACTGGATTCTAGTATCCCACCCTGCCAATTACCCCTCTTCTGGTACACTGTCTAGCTCCCTGAGCGATCATCTATCAGCTTATTCCCTTAGAACAAACTCCCAACAACAAAGAGTACACACTATTAAATCAGTTAGGAACTCAACTAATTTTTGCCAGCATAAATTCAACAGTCTCTTACAGGAAATAGACTGGACAACCCTTAAACACTTACCCCTTAATGCTGCTGTACTGTACTTTAATAACACCTTCCTTCACATACTTAATACACCAGCTCCCAAACTACCCCTTAATGACGCTGTACTGTACTTTAATAACACCTTCCTTCACATACTTAATACACCAGCTCACATTCGTATGAAAAGAATCAAAAAGAACTCAGCACCATGGCTCTCTAAGGAATGTAAACACCTGATGAAGCAAAGGGACCTAGCCTGGTCAACCTGGAAACAAAACAAAAATGAACAAAATCATTTCAAAACACTACGTAACAAAGTGAAAAAACAAAGTAATGTAGATAAGAAGTCATATTATTCACAGCTTCAACTCCAGATTAAAATCAACCCCAGTAAATTTTGGAATTCCACATCTTCTCTACTTATCCCTGGAAGAAATGGATAGCACACCCTATCACCTGATACCCCTCCATCACAAATAGCTGAAAACTTTAACAAGCACATCATAAAATCAATTTCAGACCTACTAACACCCCAAAATGCTGGACCCCCCCAACCTTCAACCTATTCAGACCGCGACCCCAGGCCATCAACTACTTCTAACCCTGTCATTACTAACCCCCCCTACTCAACAAAATGTCATACAAACCCCGTTCTCATTTCAGCCCATACCCACTGATACCATTAAGAAACTGCTACAAAAACTAAAACCCCGCTCTACCTCACCTGACAAGCTCCCCCCATACTACCTCAAACTGGCTGCTAACTCAGTTGCCTACCCAATCAGTATCCTTTTAAATAGGTCTTTATCCAAATCAGAAGTACCGACCATATGGAAACAATCTCACATCACTCCCATCCACAAAGGAGGCAACTCTTTTGATCCATCCACTGTCCATCCTACATCCATCTTGTCACCCATATCCAAAATTCTCAAGAGAGGTATCCATCAGCAGGTAATGCAATTTCTATTGCAAAACAATCTTGTAACCAAAACTCAACATGGCTTCTGATCTAGCCACAGCACAGCTACAGCCCTATTATCTTTTACAGACACTGAATGCAGGATGGTAAACAGCCTCAGTATTCCTTGATCTCTCCAAGGCCTTTGACACAGTGTCTCACCCCTTATTTTTGAACACACTGTCTAACTTAGGTTCTCACATAACACAGTAAAATGGTTTCAGAGCTACCTCAAGGATCGTAAACAAGCAGTGAAATGGTCAAATGAACTCTCACCCTTTCTCCACAATCCTACTGGAGTTCCCCAAGGCTCCATTCTAGGACCTCTACTCTTCAACATTTTCACAAACAACCTTCACACTACCTGTCACCCTCATTCAATATGCTGATGATTCCACCATAATCTGCGCTGCTCAATCACTATCAGAACGACTCTCAAAAACTCAGCAGTCCTTTACAGCAGTTAAATCCTGGCTAAGAAATGCCCAACACTTTCTTAATTCAAAGAAGGCAAAACTAGTACACTTTCATCCTCAAAACACCTCCCTTGTCACTGATCATTTCAACATCCTTGCATCTGACAACACTGCCACAGAAATAGTGCAGGAAACCAAACTTCTAGGTGTTATCATTGACAATAAACTTTCATTTGACCCCCATATACAGCAAAATATAAAGAAAACTCATCAAAAACTGGGACTCTTGTATAGAAAGACATTTATTTACTGCAGCAAACAAAACTACCCTTGCAAAAACATTTTTACTTCTCTCCCTTCTTTATGGTGCCCCTATCTTAACTAACTTAAAAAATTCCACCGTAAGCAAGTTGGAACAGTGCTACAATAAAGTTGCAAAGTTTGCCACAAACTCTAAATATCACACACACCACAGTAAACCACTCCTAGAATTAAACTGGCTTGAAATTCTCAACCAACTTGCCTTTATTCATCTATCCACCTTGCACAACCTTATTTTCAAGCCTACTGCCTGCCCTGCACTAACCAGTCTAGTCACACCTTACACATCAAATTAATCCATATGAACAGAAGACAAAAATCTCTTAGCTATCTCAAAATCCACAAGAAAACCTGGTCACTCTCTGTATTCATACTCTGTCTCTATACATTGGAATTCACTACCTCTGGCTACCAGGGCTATGCTGGCCTAACCAATTTCAAAGCCTGTTTAAAAAATCATCTCAAAAATACATGGCTCTGCTCCTGCATAAAGCCTGCCTAATGCTCAGGTCTTCCTCTTCTGTCACATTTCAATCCCCTCACAGATGCAAGATCCTAAAGCTCGTCTAACTCCTTCTCTGCTTCTATACCATATCCTTAAGCTACTGCCCAGGCGTTATTGCTTCTATTCGTCTTAACTCTCTCTCACTACATGTCTGCATCAATAACTTTCTGGCTGCTATTTTCCTAACTGAAAGTAACATTCTATTTTGCATGTACTATAACAGTCAGTGTCACACATTACCTATGTACTTTTATTTTTGACACTATCTACATCATGTATGATGAGAGTGACTATTATCATCTGTAACGTTTTAACTGTACAGAATTGTCTACATGTGTAGTAATATAATTTTGGGTTCCATATTTCTTGCTGTCTTGTCATATTGATGACACAAGTGCAGATTTGGGCTCCACAACCCCTGTTATCTGTGTTGGTTTATTTAAAGAAAGCTACTGTTTAGACTGTGATAGGTCACACAATGGAATCAAGGCTAAATTGAATTTAGAATATTTAAGGAAATCAAGAAACTGCTTGTACAGTTTGGACAGTCAATATGAGAAAATAGAAAGAAATATTTCCTAGTGCCAGGAAGAAGCTTGAACAAATATGCTAACCTGTCAATATAAGTGAGTCATCAGGTTGCACATTTATTTGATGGCAAGATCAGACGTTTAAAGGTTCTGCCTCCACACCAGATACTTGGACTCATATTCCACTAAAGGCAATGCAATGGAGCTTTATTGGTGGGGAGGTTAAAGGGGGGGCTGCACTCCTGAGGTGTTGTCTTTCACATAAAATGTTAAACTAAGGTTCCAACTGTCTAAACTGCTGGCAGCTCAAGCGGTGAGAAAGATTAGATGGCACAAGTCAAAAACGGGGGCGGGGGGGGGGGCTGCTTTATTAAACTTTCAGTATAAATAAACCAAAACAAATTTTACCTATCACAATTCAGGTATCAGGAATGCAAACAATAAACTGCAAATATGACACATATGGGAATACCATATCAAATATTCCTTTAAACACACTGTCATTCACTGGTTTACATATACAAAACCCTTAATGAATGCATAAACCTGTTATAAATGAACTTCACTCACCCTTTACAGTTATAGTGAAAAAGAGTAGTAACTGCTCTATTAACAAAATCAAAAACAAGGCTTCCCTATGGATCACTGAAAGTGGATGAGGTTACTTTTGCTCACATTCAACGCTGAACCCCATAAGTACTGTTTTCATTACATTGCCAGCAATACCATTTGTTTTTGACACTTTTCCTTTGTTTAGTGTTTGTGTGGCCACAGAGTTGTTACATTTAGTTTTCTGGAGTCTGAGGCATGCAGGGAAATTTGCTCCATTGAAAAAAAAACTTACTTAATTTTTTTTTTAATTTGGTAGAGTTTCCAATAAGTTGACTATATGAAATATTTTGGAATTAATTTTATAACTTACTTGCATATCCCTCACTTAATATGGTTACATCAGTTGTATTTTACCACTTGCTTGCAACCACCTTTTACATTCTATGTTGTAATTGGTGTACTTAGTTGTATTTTATTTTTGTTCTATTAATAGTGATTCTTTTTTGGCATTGTTAATACTATAGTATGGTTTTGATTGCTATTATTTAGATGTTGGTATTCAAATTGTTAACAAAACATTATTAAAAAAAAAGAAAAAGAAGTTGAACTTGGTCTATTGAGATTTTGTTGAGCTACATGTTGTGGACTTATTGGTGAATCCAAAAACAAAAACTGGAACAGCAAGGAAGTGCAATTAGTAGAAAAAACAATAAGACTTCAAATACTTTGGTCAAATACTTCAGTCATCACTCTAAAGGTAAATAGTTGTGTAACATTAGCCAGTACCTCTCCTGACCAGATCCTGAATAATATGCTGAACCTCCTTTCTAGAATTCCACTGTTTATTGTACATTAATTATGCACTGATTCTTTTCATAATACTTGCAAACCATATTATCCAATAAAAATTGTGAGAATTGGGCAAAACCTAACTTATTCACTACCTTTTCCTAAAGCTGTGTAATTTATTTACAATAAAAAAACATACCTCAGGGTTTCTTCTCCTCTACATCTATCTTATTTTTACTGCCTGAGCTTCATTTCAACTTTGACTGGTAGTTTTATATGGTCTAATTGTTATGCAAAATCCTCCATCCCAGATTAAAAATCAGTACCTTTTCTCCTTTTGATAATAGCTAGCCTATACGCATCATCCTTAATTTCCCATCTCTGAGCAAAGGAAAACTGTTTCATTATCCTGTCATATTCCCTGGTCCTCTGGTTAGATTTTCTCTCTCTGTATAAATAATATCTGTGACTAAGCTGGTTAACAAAAGTAAATATGTAATTCAAGATACTGTTTTAATATTTTAAGTATTTTTCTGTACAACAAATCATACTTACATTGTTTCACCTCTGATTTTTGATTAGAATGTAAATTAATTAAGGATCACTTTTTTCATTCATACAGGCGGTACTAGCTAGGCTAACAGATTTTTCAATAAATTACTTCTAATTGTCAGAAAAATATATATTTTTTTGTTACACCTCTCTCTGTTTTATCCCTGCTATGTGATTTGCCCAATAACTTCCTTTTCTGCACTTTATCAGTTCATTTTTTATTTCATTTCAGGGACAAGAGCCCCATGATGACTCATTTGTTCATGGAAGCTTTATCTGCTCATTTGTTCCCAGAGAAAGTGAGAGCTGGATGACAGGCAGTGAACCAGATGCTAGTCCTGTAGCGGCCCTCTTCCTTTTCTAACTCTACTTTCGTAGGCTGCTTGCAGATTCTGAAATGGTTGCAGATCATGGAGAGGTAGGTATGCATGTGCCTTTCTCCCTGACTCAATGGTACTTTTACAACTATAACAGGGTGAGTCTGCCTGGCTTCTTCCACACATGATCACCCATCTTCTTGTAGGTATCAATGATGTGGTGGGCCTAGCTGGCTCACTCTCCTCCCAGGATGGGTGAACTGGTGTCAGCTGCTCAAGTTATCACACCCCTGCTTGGCCTTCTCCAGCACCTATACTGCTAGTCAAACACAGGCTACCTGGGTCCTAGATAAGTCTTCAGCCCTCTACCCAATGTTGGGAGAGGGACAGTGTGACAACAACAGGAGTTGCAGCAATCATTCAGTATGGGGGTAGGATATTTTTTGAATGATGCCAACATCTCCTTGACTATGATCAGGTACTGTCTGCTATGTTGGGCCTTTGTGAGTATGAGCTCCAGCAAGACTGTGCAATCCTTGGGAGGATTACATACTCTTCACATCCCTAGGACAAGAGCTGCAATTCTGGACCTTCCTCTTATTGAAAATGTTATAACTGGATGTCATCAATATCTGTCACCAGGGATAAATGATCTAGCATCATCCACTCATTTGGGTCCTTCCCTGGCTGGCTCCCCCATGGTCAACTTATTAATCAAGTCCATATCATGTGGGGAGTGGTTGAGGCCGGAATCCTCACATCACAGAGTCAGCTTACATTCAAAGGGAATCTACATTCATAGTGTATTTGGTAGATTAGATCATAATACATCCGTCACTGCAGCATCACACACTGGTAGCATGTCTGTCACAAGGTCAATATGCACAGAGTGGTTCATTCCACATATACTTATGAAGCTGTGTCAAGCTTACTTTTTTTACAGCATTACTGGTAAGTTAGAGAAGACAAAAGCTATCCTTTAACTTAAAAATACAAGAATATGCCGATAATTTCTGAACCTCAGCTTCTAGCATAAAAAAGAACAATCAGAATGGCCATAAGTTTAGCTTTGACTTGTGCACTATATTCTATGAATAATGATTTCTGAAAACATTAACAGACCCTAACATGGAAAGGATCAGTAGTACATAGCAGAGAGGATAGTATAGATACTTGTTTTGATTAAAAGGTTCGGCTACAGAAGCACCTATTAGTTTATTCATACCTTTGGATTCAGGGTCCATTAAGCCTTTACTTAACACATTCTGGAGAAATGTTAGCACAATGTTATCTGTTCTTTCATTGTATAGCGCCATCTGTCCCACACATTTTCATTGTTTGTCTGTGTTCTAGATGTTAAACTGGCAGGTTTCCTAATATTATATCATAGCTTATATCATAGGCTTTCATTCACTTGTTCTTGAGCTGCCGTATCCTGTATGTGTATCCTAGATCATTTGGATTATGCACAACTAAATGTTTTATGAGTTATCAGTGGGTAATGCACAAGTAATTAAACACAGCAAAACTATGCTGAGCATCACTGACATCTAGAACTGCATTACCCTAATGCAACAAATGATCCTGGGTGCTTTACTGAACTTGGAAAATGACTAAAGAAAACAACAAGGGTATAAGGATATGCTCATTTTACTAAATAAATATACTTCTCCTTTATTAAATATGAACAATGGTGAGTAAGAACTATTTAAATATGAACAATCAGTCTTTACAGGCATTCAGTAGGTTGACTCTGCTGCAATGAAAAGATTCAGGACCCCATAAACTGCCATTAAACAATTAAATAATTATAAAATTAATTACATTTTTGAGAGACATTTCATTTATAAATTGCTTATGCTTACACAGTGACTTTAGTTGGAAAGACTATGGCAATTTTACTGTATAAAAAATTAAGACAGCTGTTTTTATGGGGATTTGTCAGAACTTTTCAGTGATTGAAGAAGGAGAGCATGTTGCTTAGAGCAATCAGATTAGTAAAGTGGTTGTTGGACTCCTACACTTAATTAGTTTTATTTTACA
>NC_056741.1:478741775-478744275 GCF_019279795.1 Protopterus annectens | reverse complement strand
ACTGGCTACCCTGGAAGCTATCGCAATTCCCACATTTGGCATCTGATGCAGCTGTACCAGAGATTTGCCAATGGGGACATCCCCTATGGTCACCTAGTGGGGATGCTGGTTACACACTGGAGCCGTGGCAGATGACACCCATCAGAAATGCACACACACCTGAAAAAGAAGGCCATAATGAGACACACGCACAGACCAGACATATAATAGAGTGTGTGTTTGGGATGCTCAAGTCACGGTCCCGGTGTCTGGATCTGGTGGAGCCTTGCAGTACTCACCAGCTACATGTACCCAAATTGCTATGGTATGCGCCATGCTACACAACATGATCCTGTGGAAACAGATGCAGCAGGAACAGCATGGGGCAGGACCACACAGCCCCCCACCAATGCCAAGGCCTGCACAGGCACAGAGTGACTCAGAGGAGGAACAACTTGAGCTTGCCCCTGTAGGCAGATGGAGGTATGCCCAGTATGCCGAGGCCGTGGCAAAGAGACAATGCATAGCACATACACTGACACTGTAGGGACCCAGGGAATGACACCTCTCTCTGACTCACACATACAGTAAAAGGGATGCCAAACATGACACTACCTGTGCTCAACCATATATAGGGAATATACTATTTGCATCTGATGTAGGCAGTCCCCCAGCACCATCCTCAATCCTGGAACACCCACAAGGTAAGTCAATCAACCTACCAATTGCCAAATGGAGTAGAATGTGTCGTTACCTGTATCTATGGTATGGATGTGAGCATGCAAGGGGATTGGGTAGCTGAATGTTATGGCAGCAGATAGTATACACCCATAGTGGCACCATGACATCTGTAACACATACTGGAGTCACCATAGTAGCCAGTACTACACAGGGTGACAAAACCCACTGCAGGAAATGTGCTGGGTGACGTGTGTCCATATGACTCACACATGCAAGTCAGGGAGGTTCACATACCCAACAACAGTCTCAGCCAGCAGGACAGGTGTAGACAAACACAAACAGAGCCTGTGCTATGGCCTCTGAATAATGCCTATGGGTAACCTCCCCCCAGGTCTACACAGACAGACTACAGCAGGTCAGGCAGTGGGATGTTAGTTCTGAAGGGTAGGAAGTCAGACACTAATATGTAGGGCAACCAAAGCTAAGACCTGTAGTGCACTGATATGCCTCTGGTCAGTATGATAGGTTAGAATACAGAATGAAATGGAGTACCTGATATACCAGTACAGTCATAGCAAATGTGTGCATGTGCCAGGTGTGTCCCCATCCTATGTAGATATGTAGAAACAGTAAGGTGTGCCCCCCCAATCCTGTGTAGAAATGTAGAAACAGTCAGGTGTGCCCCCAATCCTGAGTAGAAATATAGTAATGGTCAGGTGTGCCTCCCCATCCTGTGTAGAAATTTAGTAACAGTCAGGTGTGACCCCCCCCAATCCTGTGTAGAAATGTAAAAACACTCAGGTGTGTCCCCCCACAATCCTATGTAGAAATGTTGTAACAGTCAGGTGTGCCCCCCATGCCATGTGGAAACAGACAGGTCTGCCCCTTCCCCCAATCCAGTGTAGAAAAATAGTGACACTCAGGTCTGCCCCCCCCCCAATCCTGTGTATAAATGTAGTAACATGTATGAGTAGGTATAATACGAGTGGAGCACAGATGGCCAGAGGTGGCCAAGGTAGCAGGATAGGTTGTAGCATTTGATATGCAGGTCTGAGTGTGTTAGGATGGTGTGTGTTTCATAATGTGTGAGAGTGGTCAGTATGTATGCATGTTGAGGTAAGACCTGGTGGCCATTGCCCACTACTGCTGATAACAGGGACAAGCCCTCACAACTGCAGTGCCAAAGACAATCCCCACCAGTATAACACATGCAAGCAGTAAGCCATTGTAAATGTATGCTGGTAATATGTGTCACCATCTGAAAGACTGACATGGCATGGCTGTTGGGCTAGATATACAAGCAGTACACAGGGGAAAGTACTCCAGACATACAGTAGATATTGTGTCAATGTGAAATGGTGACACCCTTGGATTTGTACATATAGGTATGCATCACAGTAACAGGACCTGTAGTAGGGGATACTGGCGATGCCTACCTGAACACCTGCAGATCACAAAGGAGGTAGGACTGATGTATTGGGAATCAGCTGATGTACCCTCACATGCCAGCATAACTGTAATGCCCCATGCATATCTGTGTATCAGATGCATGTAGTGTCCATAGCACACATCCACCCAGCCACGTAAACACCACCCACTGGCACCTCTCTGGCAATGTCCCTGCTGTGGGGAATGGGTACAGTACAACCCCACCTGTATACGGCAATAGCAGAAGACTGCAGCATGCAGTGCAAGTGTTCCCATGCAGGTGTGTCCCTAGCTGTAGGTAGTACCCTGCCAGCATCCACACTACCTGATCAAGACTGCTAGAAGGTATTGGCATGAACAACTATCACATCTACCCTGTCACCCCAGGGGAATATACTGTATGGTGGTCTGG
>NC_056741.1:478731775-478736775 GCF_019279795.1 Protopterus annectens | reverse complement strand
GCCAATTGCATGGAAACACACTCCAATATCTAGGAACAGCATGTTGGTGGTGGGCCTTTTTATTCACTGTGAGCAAGAACTAGATCTGTTGTTTGGCAAATAGCATAACAGATGGATTGGGGATTTACCTCTAACAACATACACTGTGGAAACAGGCCAACACACAGGAGGGGGATGTGCCTGACTAGGCTACAGACTTTAAGTGCTGCTATACTGCAATTGGAGTAATGTTGGCTTAACAGGGTGTGTGTGGATATGGCTGTCCTACATGTTTTCATACCTGCCATGTCAGTGCTATGTTTGTGAGGGAACACCCATCTGTAGGGCCATCTGCAGACTGGGCAGTGTGTGGTGTCTTTTGTTTCTTGTGTTACCCACAGAGCACTTATCTATGAACTGCAGAAGGTAGTGTGAGGATTGCAGTCTGTAGATGACAGCTGTGAGAGTTACTGACTTCATATCCCACATAGGAAATGTGGTGCAACAAACCCTGTTACAAGAGTAAACGTATGAGGTTATCACAGAAACATGTCAATGTTGACCCTGTGTATGTCCCTCCAGCCACATCCCTGTCAACCTTTGTACATATGATATGCATTAAGGGGTGCATATGTACTGTACACCATAATTAGTGACATCATATCTGATAACAAGCCAGTGAGATATCAGGCTGCTACACATGTAATGTATAGTAGGGGTTATATATGATGTCATAACCTGGACATTCTGTGGTTGTACTGAGGTCTGTGTACTTATGTTGATTAACGGCAGTGTCTGTATTGTTAATATGTACCTTGGCCTGTGTACAGACTGTGGTAGATGTCATTGTTCTTGGTCCATTTCTATCTGTTGTTACATGCTGCCCCACTGTATGTTACCCTATCGGCTTACATGTTTGTAGGGCCATACACGCACATGTCCCATATGTGAAGGCTGCCAGCCTAGCAAGATAGAATTTTGGTGATAATTCTGTCATCTGTAAATATTAATGTAATCCACAAGCTTGTTGTCTTAAATGGGTAAAAATAGTGTTACATGTGCAACTGAAAAAATATAAGAACAGTGCATTCTGCTGTAAGGAAGTTAAGTCAAACATTTTATAACTGTCTTTGATCTTTAAAGTTGGCTCCAGCCTGTCTAGATGAAGGAATTCTTGCTATTGTTTTAAGATGCAAATGACCCTACCTTAATCTGTGCTGCACAAGACATTCTCACCCTCCTGCAAACAGCTCAACTAGCATTCTCTGACGCTGAAAACTACCTTACCAAAGCCCAACTCTTCCTCAACCCAAAGAAAACTCAGCTTATGATTATAACCAGTTCTAACAAAAACACTGATAGCAGTCAATTTACTATCTACTGCACAAATGCTACTCCAATCACTTCAGTGGCAAAGCGTAAGCTATTGGGAATAACTATAGACTCCCACCTAAAATTTGATAGTCGTCTTAACTTAACTATTAAAAAAGTACATGCCAAACTGGGATCACTGTACCATATCAAACCATTTCTTACCAACAATACAAAATCAGCCATTGCTCACTCCCAACTTCTATCCACCGTACTCTATGCATCTCCTTTTCTGACTAATCTCAACAAAACTGAACTGAGCAAAAAAGAAGCCTGCTATAACAGAACTGCCCGCTTTGCTGCAAATTGCTCATATAGAACTCATCACTGTACTGCTTTGAGACAGCTCCACTGGCTTGAACTGCCCAACCTCCTAGCCTATAATCAGCTCTGCCTCTATCATTTGATCTATTACCTCCCCAATAAGTGTCTTGCCCTCAAAAACCTAGTACAACATCACTCAGTCAAAAGGCCTCTTAGATCATCAAGCAAACTACTAATGAAAGTCACCAATGGTTTACCTTCATAACAGCAAAACACAGTGGTGCGATTGCTCATATGACCGAATTGTAACTGCGAAACTTAAAACAGTGACAGTTGTACATGTTGTAAATCAGAAATTGAAAATCTGATTTGCTGATTTTCGAACATTAATGTCGTAAAAATAATTAGATAAAGTATAATGCAGGGGGGGCATGCCCCCTGCACCCTCTGTCCCCCCACACCCCCTTACTTTATTATTCTAACTCTGAGATCGCACTACAATGGGGAAAGGAACCATTTCCCAATCCCCACAATAGTGCAATTTGCCCCAGAATGTCGAATGTGCAATGAGCGAATCTCACTGTGCATTCGCTTCTTTGCACATTCAAACCTTTTTCCATTCGGCGTTTGCAAACTTTGCAAACTGCCTTTCGGAAAATTGTTGTTCACCCTTGTGCAATACGCACATGTAAAGGTAAACCGTCACCAACAGCTACAATAGCTTTGGAGATGCACTATATAGTAGTTCAGTGGCTAAAAAATTGAACTCTGTCCCCACTAGCATTCAAAACACAACGTCCAAAGCCTCCTTTAAAGTCGTCATCAGGCAACATCTCAAGCAAAGTTGGCAGTGCCATGATTGCTCCTCAGGCTAGTGAAGGCAGATAAGGTACACATACTAAACCTAGAGTACTTCATAATAGTTTTTAATCTTACTCACAAACAGTGGCTAATCTACAATGTATGTACTGTACCTGTGTACTATGTATGTATTCTACCTATGTTCCAGATTTTAGCTGTACACCACAAATCTATTAATTACCTTTATTTTTAAAATTAATATATTTTTTTGTTTGTTCTCTCCACTGTTAAATGTTGATGTGCTGCATACCACTGTAAAAACATGTCTTTTGTAATTTGTGTGTATACTGATCATGTCTAAATAACTAAATGTATCTGTAATTTTTCTATGTGGAGCTTTTCTCCCCGGGCCTCTGCTGAAAAAGGGCCTTTTCAGCTCAGTCAGACACCCCCAGTTAACAAATGTAAAATAAAATAAATAAATAAATAAATAAAGACCAGATTTAATGGCCATAATTTGCATGCATAAATGTCCTTAATGGCTTTGCTTCCTGACCTGGTGTGAGCTTATTAAAGAATGTAGCCAGCTAGGAAGTGTGAAGAATGATGTAATGTGAACCAGGAATGTAATTTTTAAAACAGAGAGAAAAAGAGAGCATTAAGTATTTTTGTCTTGACCATCCAACTCAGCACTGTCTTGCTCTATATGTAAGTTTATCTTAGACTTGTGTTTTCTCTTAGAAATAGCTAGAAACTAGAAAGATTAGACCAAGTGTTTTTCTGTGATGTCAGAACTATACTACTGAATTATTTTAAGTATTTCTCTGTGATCTCTGAACTCTTGACTAGCAGTGTGCAGTAAAAAGTATTGTCTTGTGTTTTAACTATTTATTATTAAATATTTTAAACCCTTTCAACTCTGGCTGTTTTTGTAGAGATAATGTAAGCTCTTTAGAGTACCTGCATGCCTTTGGTAAAATTGTACAAAGCCACTCCAATAGCATTAGCCATGGGCTATACTTCCAATTGGATAATAATATTGCACAGTAATAATTGGACACCCTTTTAAGGGCCTTTGAGTAACTGATAAATATTAGTGGGTAGTGGCAAGTGGTACTACCTTTTAGACTGGGCAGAAAAGGGGCACAGCTGGACTACCTGTGCAAGCCTTCCCCAGGAGTGTCTGTGTGGCTGTATAAACTCTTATCTCAAAGTGTGTGTGTGTGTGTGTGTGTGTGCATGTGTGTGTGTGTGTGTGTGTGTGTGTGTGTGTGTGTGTGTGTGTGTGTGTGTGTGTGTGTGTCAGCTACTTGGGCAGGGACACAAAGCACTGGTTGGACAGAGAGGGTGTTGGAGGTTTTAGCTTGCCCACTAGGCTGAGATCTGGACCCTATAGCTGTGTCAGTGGGGAGTCTTATTGGGGACCTGGAGAGCAAGGGAGTAACCAGCCCTGGACTGACTGTGATCTCTGTGTGCTCTTAAGGGAAATTGTACTTTACTGTGTGTATTTGTTATCCTTTCCTCCTATATGAGATGCCCCTCACTGGTGTTAGTGGTGAGGATTGAGGCTCCTTGATTGCTGGGCCAGGGCAAGGGCATCACACCATACCACAGACAGGCATTGGACCGCACTGTGTAGCAGCCCATTATATGTAGGGTTAGTGTGTGAGTGGCACATATGCGGTTGGTGTTGAACAGATAGTCCATATACTGTAATAATACGCTAGCATGCCATATATAGCTGTGGCTGTGTTCACATTGGTTGTGTTTATGCACTTTACACAGGTGTATGTTACTCTGTGCTGTGGCATGTCTGTAAAGCCTGCTATTTATGCAGGTACATGTGCATTCCCCCATAGGAAATGTAGGCCAGTGTTGAGCTGGTCTCCCTGTAGCCTGCACAGTGCTTTGTTACATGTCTAGCAGCTTACTGTACTTACCCAGTGAGATGTAATGTCCAGATACTTGCCAGATGTACGGCTGCTGGGCCACCATAACAGTCATGTATGTCAAACAGAGCAGTGGGATGCTGTACAGATGTATGTCAATATCTAGTGGGTGGCATGTGGCCATGGCACCTCCATACCAGTGGTTATTATGTGGCAGGACAGACAGGGATGTGTGAATGCATATCCTATGGGGGACTTGTATACCAGTAGTTACATGTTATACCCATGAAAGAATAACAGAAAAACCACCCAAAAGAGCGAAAACTCAAAACTGGTGAAATAAAAATAAAAAACGCCACCAAGCCTTTACAGAACGGTAATACTTGGCAAACTTTATTGCAGAAAAAGACTAAGCCTAAGCTTAGTCTTTTTCTGCAATAAAGTTTGTCAAGTGCTACCATTCTGTAAAGGTTTGGTGGCATTTTTTATTTTTATTTCATGTGTTATACCCATCTACATGCCTGTTAACATCCACATTGTCAGGATTGGTCCACATGTCATGCACTAAGGGGTTATGTTTATACCTCTGGACTGCCCAGGGTGTGTCAGACTGTCTACATATATTGGCCATTATCTCTGCTGTCGTCCACAGAAGCATTATGTGCTAGTAGTGGTACTGTACTATGATGTCCTTAG
>NC_056741.1:478661775-478729275 GCF_019279795.1 Protopterus annectens | reverse complement strand
CACACATACATCTACATGTTGGAATACATTCTCTGTACTGTTGAATGACTGGGCTGGATGATATGTTTGTGAATGCATCAGGGTTATGAATATCTGACATGGTGTATTGGTAAATCACTTTGTCTATGTGTGCAGGGTCCAGGGTTTGAGCCTTGCAGATGCTGTTTATTTTGTTGCTGGGCAGAACAAGGGCCATTGGATACAGAGCGACTAAGGCACTTTTGAGCAGTTGTAGTTGCGTGGAGGTAAGCACTGCTAACTTCCGGTTACAGTTTCTTAGACTCAGTTAGCTTCTAAATTGCTTAAGCAGTGTAGGCATTGCTTACCCAGTGCAAACAGGCTGAAACACACTTACTGCTGCTTAAAAGTGCTTAATCCCACTTACCCCTGCACTAATTTCTTTAAAAGAAAAGAAAAAGGGGTTGATAGCAAAGTGGTGAAGAAAGGAGCACAAAGAGGGAAGAACAGTAAGGAAAATAGCCAGGGATGTGCAGGAAGGGTGTAGGGAAGATCCAAAGCTGCCCATTTCTTCTACAGCAACAGCTGTGCATATACGCTGAATTTGGAGATAGATTTGGACACTCAAACTCCTGGGAGGGGGTGAGGACAACAATAATATGTTGTGATGCCAATTAGACTGGATTACATATGTCCAGTGGACACGTGTGTGAAATGGACAGCTATGTATGGGGTGAGATTTTTTTGTGGGAACAGATTGCTCTTTTTTTTCCTAGGTGAGAGTGTGATGTTGGGGAGGGGTAGTAGGTATATATTGGGAAGGTAGATTGGGTAGGTTAACAGACAAGGCAAACAAGACACATACAGGGGCGATATATGACACATGTGGGGGCAAACACCCTGATGGCGAGGGGTTTTGGGAAATCGGAAGCCCATGAGCCCTCTAGTGGAAACAGTGGGACTGAGGTCTCCACCCATGGGCAGTCACCACTGCAGCTTCACAGCCCCAAAGGTGGCTGTGCTGGGGGATGAGTCACAGGACCAACCTGACCCTCTAGTTGTGACATGCGGATTTCGAGCTTGCATAGCAGATCACCAAGCTGCTGGTTGAGCTTGTTACGCACCATGACCCGGACCTGGTGATGTGTGATGGGTTCCTGTCCGTGCCCTCTCCCGGGGGGGTGAGCCCCATCCCCTGAGGCAGTTCCACCCAAAGGTGGTGCAGGACCAATGGACAGGGAGGTCTCGGGTTGGGCCCCAGACATGCTGGTGCTTGGTGCCACGGTCAGCTGAGGTGGGACAGGTGGGTCTGCTGGGACCGGCCTTCCCAAGCATGCTATAGTGTTAAGATGGCAGCATCATATGTGGGTTAGTAATAGTCAACACATTCCAGGGTTAGGTATAACAGCATGCATGGATATTCCCATTAACCCAGATACCAGATATGGAGCAGTTGCATAGCAAACAGAACACATGCATATATGGGACCACAGTGGTAATAAGAACAGCATGCAGGTACATTGATGGCACCATGCCAGCAATGTTGGAATAATGTAATATAGCACATGCATGAGAACCATTAAAATATTTATCAAACAAACTGGACAGTATTAGAACATAGGTATCATTACATACCAGTTGGGGTGGGTATGTTGATTATTGTTGGAGATATGGTTGGGGGAGAGAAAGATGTCAATTAACTAGTATATTCCTGTAGTCCACATTACTTTCCTAGTCAGTGCTGTTATCTATACCTTACAAGTTTTACTACACTACCCTATAGTCTTAGTTTGGACAGTGATATGGCTGTCGTCATCACTGCACATGAACTGGTTTTACCTGCAGTATACACCTCTTACCTGGTATACCTGTGGAGGGACTGTTTGTTAACACTAACTATTTCTACACATGCTCATAGATTCTGGGTTGATGTTGTGCAAATAGCTATCCAACTCTTTCTACACAGACTCTGGCCATTTGTTGACCACATGCTGGTGTGCCAGGGCATATCAAGAATATTGCCCTCTTCCACCTTTAGAAACCTGACACACACATATACATGTTTCCTATACAGTTATATCATGTAGCACAGTGTGGGTGACAGTGACTGGTGATAACTTATTAGTCAGAGAAACTGCAACACTCACAATTCCCTACAATACCTGAGTGAACAGTACCAGTACAGGTTATAATGGTCTGTATTTCTCAGCACAGTGTTCGTATCTGACATACCTGTGGGAACAATGTTTGTAAGCACTACCTGACTGTTGCCACACAAACTACCAGATTACACATTAGTATTATGCACATACATCTCACTCTGTTACTGTACACACTCTGGTCATAGCTTGACAACATGGGAGTGTAGATAGGACATACCTGAAATATTACTCTCCTAACAGTTTCAGGGGTTACTACAGTGACAGGTTTGTTCTCATAGGTGTTTGACAGTCACTTGTATTTCCTGCCTGTGTGCTGGCTAAACATCTGGGATTATCCCACAGACTTACCAGGGGAACAGGCAGCTTATATGGGCCCATATACTGGATAGTCTGGCCTCATCTGTACAGTTGTGGAGTATGATTCTGTATGCAGCCTACATCTACTCCCAGGATTCAGACCATGGCTGTCTCTGCTACAACGTCAACACTGTCCATCAGTTGTGTCTGCTATATAGATACTGCTGTATATCTCTTATCTGCTTTCTGTCTTATTAATCCCCTGTGCTTTTGCATTCTGACCTTGTATTACGACACTCTTATACAGATTTGCAAGACAGTTATATGTTGTAGGACAGTGTGGGCGACAGTGATGTGTAATACCTCATTATTCAGAGCAACTGCTTTAGTTGCACTGCCATACAATACCAATGTAAACAGTACCAGTACTGGGTATCATTCTTGTATTTGTGGGCACAGTGTTGGTATCTGATAGACCTGTGGGAGAAATGTTTATTAGCACTACCTGAATGTTTCCACACACAGTACTAGATTCCACATTACTATTATGCACATACATCTCACTCTGTTACTGTACACACTCTGACCACAGCTTGACAGGTTGGGGTGTAAATGGGACATACGTGGCTTCTTAGTCTCATAAGGTGTTGGGGAGTTGCTAGTGTGCCAGCTTTGTTCCCATAGATGTGCGTCAATCAGTTGTATTTCCTGTTTGCTGCCTATATGTCTGGGATCATCCCACTGATTTCCTAGGGGGACAGGTTGATAGGCAACAGATATGGGCCACTTTACTGGACATATCTGTACAGTTGTGGGATATGATTCTGTATGCAGAGTTCTACCACTGGCAGGATTCGAACCATGGCTGTGTGTGCTAAAAAGTCAACAGTTCACATCTCAGTTGCATGTGCTATTCAGGTTTCGTTGTCTGCATTTTCCCTGTTTTCTGTCTATGTGTCTCTCAGTTGTACTAAATGGCCTCTGGCGATTACACCTGTCATATACAGGCATTTCTACACATTCAATTTATGGTGCACAGTGTGGGTAACAGTGCTTAATACCACAGTACTATTACAAGATTTCTAATCTACATTCTCATATGACACCTGATATTTATTTATTTATTTATTTTACATTTGTTGACTGGGCTAATCTAGCTGGATACATGTCCTTTTTCAGTAGAGGCACAGGGAGATAAGCTCCAAAGTTAAGTAAAATTTGCATAAAAATAGTAGTTAAAAATACAATACATAAAACAAATCCACAATAGTAAAAAGTTCAATACTTAAAAAGCATATTTCTATGAATTACTACATATGAGAGGATTAACAATATTTGGACAGAGAAAAGATATAAAAAATGAGACTTATGTTTAAGAAATAAGTATAGAGGCAAAGGAAAGTTTAGAATTGGCACAAGTGTAGGAGAATACAAGGGTTCAGAGTTATTGACACTTATGGGGTAGAAGGAAGAAAGAGAATGAAGGAAATAGATGAAAGAAGAAAGAACAAACAAAGCACTAGCTAGTGTCAGGTGACTTCTGAGGAGTTTAGTTACAAAGAGGTCATAGCAGGGAAGATAGGGGTAGAGCAAGGAGAAGAAAAAGGGGGATGAACTATGGTTCAGTCTGGTTTCGAACAGGGACAGAGCCAGAGTAGTTGCTGATGTTCTTTTAGGTGTTTCTTGAAGAGAGATGTTGATGAGTGAGATGTGAGTGTAATAGGAAGGTTATTCCAGATTTTGCCCACAATATTGGTAAATAGTGAGTCCCCCGCTTTATTGTTAGATTTGATATTAGAAATTAGTAGCTTATTTGCAGAGCGAAGTGTTGAAAGATTTTTATATGGGGTGATCAGGTTAGTGAGGATTGAGGTGTTATTTGGGTGATGAAGAATTTTTTGTGTGATCACAATTTGATTATACAGTAGTTGGTTTTGTAGCTCTGACCATCCTAGTTGTTTGAGGTTGTAGCAGTGGTGGGTTCTGAAAGGGTTCCCTGTGGCAAATCTGGCTATGTTGTTATAGCTAGTTTCCAGTTTGTTTATGTTGTATTTTGATAGGTTGGTGTATATAGCAGAAGAATAGAAAAGGGTAGAAATGAGGTGAGTTTGGGCAATAGAGGTTCTCGCTAGTGGTGTGAGGTAGGGTCTGAGTCTATACAGGGAGCCTAGTTTTTTATTAACAGTTTGGATGGTGTTATTGATATGGTCATCGTAGCTGAGTTTATTATCTATGGTTATGTACAGGGAGCCTAGTTTGTTATTAAAAGTTTGGATGGTGTTATTGATATGGTCGTCGTAGCTGAGTTTATTATCTATGGTTATGTACAGGGAGCCTAGTTTGTTATTAACAGTTTGGATGGTGTTATTGATATGGTCGTCGTAGCTGAGTTTATTATCTGTGGTTATGTACAGGGAGCCTAGTTTGTTATTAACAGTTTGGATGGTGTTATTGATATGGTCATCGTAGCTGAGTTTATTATCTATGGTTATGTACAGGGAGCCTAGTTTGTTATTAACAGTTTGGATGGTGTTATTGATATGGTCGTCGTAGCTGAGTTTATTATCTATGGTTATGTACAGGGAGCCTAGTTTTTTATTAACAGTTTGGATGGTGTTATTGATATGGTCGTAGCTGAGTTTATTATCTGTGGTTATGTACAGGGAGCCTAGTTTGTTATTAACAGTTTGGATGGTGTTACTGATATGGTCGTCGTAGCTGAGTTTATTATCTATGGTTATGTACAGGGAGCCTAGTTTGTTATTAACAGTTTGGATGGTGTTATTGATATCGTCACCGTAGCTGAGTTTATTATCTATGGTTATGTACAGGGAGCCTAGTATGTTATTAACAGTTTGGATGGTGTTATTGATATGGTCATCGTAGCTGAGTTTATTATCTATGGTTATGTACAGGGAGCTTAGTTTGTTATTAACAGTTTGGATGGTGTTATTGATATGGTCATCGTAGCTGAGTTTATCATCTATGGTTATGTACAGGGAGCCTAGTTTGTTATTAACAGTTTGGATGGTGTTATTGATATGGTCGTCGTAGCTGAGTTTATTATCTGTGGTTATGTACAGGGAGCCTAGTTTGTTATTAACAGTTTGGATGGTGTTATTGATATCATCGCTGTAACTGAGTTTATTATCTATGGTTATGCCCAGGAGACGTGTGTTAGTATCTGGGGTAATAGTAGTTCCATCATTAGAGGTAATTGTAAAGTTGATTTCTGGTGATTTTTGGGTGGGACAGAAAAGCAGTAATTTGTTTTTTTTTTGGATTTAGGAGGAGGCAATGGTGGGTAAACCATGTTTCTACAGTATTAAATACTGTTTGAGTCAAGGTCTGAAGAGAGGTTGATGACTTAGTTGTACAGATTAAAGTTGAGTCATCGGCGTATTGTATGCAGGTGTATTTAGGAAAAATAGTGTTGAGATTATTAGTAAAATTGGAGAATAAAAGAGGGCCTAGAATAGAGCCTTGAGGGACTCCAATGTTTACGAGAATAGGTGAGGAGAGATTGTTGTCCCAGAGTACTGCTTGTTGTCTATTTTCTAGATAGGATGTAAACCAACGTATTGCTTGTGGGTCAAGAAATTGGGCTTTTAGCTCACTGATTAGTAAGTCGTGGTTAACCATATCAAAGGCTTTTGATAGGTCAATGAATAGTGCAGAAGATAGGGAGTTGTTATTTCGATTCTTGTTTATACAGTCAGTGAAGGTTAGCAAGGTGGTAGTTGTGCTATGAAAGGGTCTGAAGCCATGCTGGTAGTTGGCCAGTAGATTGAAGTAGTTGGTGGTGAATACATTTTTCCATTATTTTGGCCAGTGGGGAGAGTAGTGCAATTGGTCAGAAATTAGAGATATCAGTAGATTTGCCTCCTTTATGTAATGGGATAATGTGAGAGACTTTCCATATGGATGGGATGTTACTTTCTGTGATAGTTCTGTTAATAAGGATGGATATTGGGTATGCAATGACTTTGGCTGCTATTTGGAGGTATTCGGGTGGTAAGTGGTCTGCAGAAGGGGTACAGGGTTTGAGCTTTTGAAGAAGTTTGCAGATATAGGATGTTGGTACGGGTTGTATTTGGAAGGAGGGCACTGGGCTGCTAGGGTTTTGGAAAGGGTTGGGGGGTGTGGGAGGTAGTGTCTTTGCAAGAGTTATAATAGTTTCTGTGAAGTAATTTTTATTTTTTTATTTATTTATCATTTGTTGACCGGGAAAGTAAAATTAATTAAAATTAAAAGTAATTGTTGTAGGCATCAGCTATTAGTAGAGGATTATTGTTGGGAATAGAAGATGGGGCTGGAGTTTTGGTATGTCCTGGTTGGAGAAGTTTATTAATGCCTGACCAGAACTTTTGAGGGTTTCTTGGGTGAGATTGTTGAAGGTGGTAATAAAAGGTTTTTTTTGTCTAGGATAATGTCTTTTTTAGTTGCATTTCTTAGTTGTTTATACAGTAGCTGGTCTGTAGAGCTGTTAGTGGCTCTCCATTTGGCCCATATTCTGTTCCTAAGGAATATTTTTTCCTTGGTTCGTTTTGTGAGCCATGGGGCTGGTTTGCTCCTAACTCGGGAGGAGCGCAGAGGGGTGTGGAGATCTAGGATTTCTAGGAATTTAGTATTAAAGTAGGAAACAGCTTCATCTAGTTTGAGTAGTTTCAGTGGTGACCAGTCACAGGCCTTAAGTTCACTTTGAAAGCTTTCTGCTTTAAAGTGCTTCTTTGAGCGATAGGATTTAAAAGTATTATTTTTAGGACTATGAGGCTTTTGCTTTGTTATATAGGTTAGAACATGGTCACTAATGTCATCTGGTAGTGTTCCTGTTGTATAGGTTCCAGGATGACTGTTTATAAGGATCCAGTCAAGGATGGTTTCTTTATTATTAGGTTTATGAATTCTAGTGGGGGAGTTTATTATTTGAGAGAAGCCATGAAGATTAATATGGGTGGTAGGATTGGGGGAGTTACAAGTAGTCCAGTCAATGTTAAAATCTCCAAATACAATTGTTTCTTGGGGTAGAATGGTGGAGATACTGCTAAGAATGTTTTCAAGAGTGTTAATGTTGTTTCCTGGAGGAATATAAGTACAAATAATATAAATGGATTTAGATTTATTAAGTTGGAGTTTGATGGACAGGGTTTCTGCATTGTTGATAGAGGGTGGTAACACATTAAAGGTTGAGAGTAATAGTTCAGATTTATATAGTATACCTACACCTCCACCTTTCTTGGAAGTGCGGTCACATCTAAGGATATTATATCCAGGTGGGGTTATTTCTAGATCCTGTGTAGACACTTTTCCATGACTGGCCAGTTTTGAAATGGCTAAGCTATGGGCAAACCTGCTTACCTAAGGTTGGCATTTATTGTCAGGCTATTGCACTTTTATTGACATACAAACGATATGAGACTCTTCCTGCCATATTCTCTAGTGTATGCAGTACTTGCCTTGAACAATACAGGTTTTATATAGGCAATTAATTTACTACTACTTTTAGTTTTACTTACACATTACTGGAACATCCCCTGCCACTCTAGCCTCTTGGAGCCACTCCTCCAAGAGGTCCCCCTTATGCCACTTCAGGTCAGCATAGTGGTGCCTGACCTGCTCACCAGTTCGGGGTATGCCAGTGGCACTAGTGAGGTCATGGGCGAGACAGTCCCAGGCCTCTACCTTATATTGGGAGCCCTGGTACTGGCCCTACAGCAGTCTCTGATCATGGTCTTTGACAAGGAATCCTGCCAAGACCTTGGAATCCTGCATGCACCAGCACTGCACATGAAAGTGCACACCTTCTCTACTTACTGCCCTTGTGCCTGCAAGGGGAAGCTACAACCAGTTATGAGATGTATTCCCGCCTCTTGGGTTTAAATAGGGCCGATTTCCCACACTTTTTCATGACTGGCCAGTTTTGAAATGGCTAAGCTATGGGTAAACCTGCTTACCTAAGGTTGGCATTATTTAAAGGGGTATAACACTGGGCACATTGACCTAGCTGGCCTACACATTGCTTACATCTCCTAAGCTGGCTTGTGCAATGCTTAGCATTGCTTACATTAGACTTTTCATAATAATTCCTTTTTGGCAATGAGTTATTATTCATTACACCTTATATGTATGCCTGGTATCCATGATTCATGTGTACGTACACTGTATGGGGTCCTTGTGTTTTATTGGGGACTTCAACACTATTACAGTTACACCTGGCTTCTGGCCTTACTGCTTACTCCAGTTCACATATGTATGTTATGTATTTGGTTAAGGCACATATGTTTGTATACTGATTCCTTTCACAGGTTCAATTTGGTTTTACTGTGGTGAAGACTTGTTTGCTGATACCTCATTCTTCTGTACTTCTGTGATGGCTTGGTGATTAACTATGGTGTATAGGGTCCTGGGTTTGAGACTTGCATAGCTGTTTATTTTGTTGATGGGCAGAACAAGGGCCATTGGATACAGAGTGATTAAGGCACTTTTGAGCATTTGCAAGCGGGTTTGCGTGGGTTTGCTCGATGGTAAGCACTGCTAACCTGCCGTTACATCTGCTTACAGAGAGCTAGCTTCAGAATTGCTTAATCAGTGTAGGCATTGCTTACTGCTGCATAAATGGGCTTAAACTCACTTACTAATGCTTAATTATGCTTACTACTGCTTATTGGTGCGTAAACCAGCTTACTAGTGCTCTATTCATTATGACACTGACACCTCACATGTGCATTTACTGCAGTACTCCAGTTCATAAAAATATGATATTTGGTGGGTTATGCAACATAAATATTACTCATAACGTGCTTTGGCATGGAAAATGGAATGTGCTGCAGTGGGACTCGAACCAGGAATGCCTGCTCGTAAGGCGAATGCTCTGCCCACTACACTATTGCCATACTGCTTCATTTGCATATATCTTTCTTGTTAACCTCTTCAGCTATTTAAGCTGCATTAACCGTATCTAAGCGATGGGCACACCTGCGCACCTACGGTTAGATTTAATCGGATTTTAAAATTAAAAAAAAAGGTTTGTTCATATACTTTGTATTTGCTATTGCTGTTGTACATGTGGGAGAGTTTTACTGGGGATATGCGGACACCTATGAGCGGTCTCACTCATTTCATACCCCTTTCTGCTGTTCTTCATTGCGGGGGCGTGTCTATTCTGAGAGCTCTGCTCTCAGAAATGCCCCCTGCACTCTTACATGCTCCATGTAAGACTAGGAGCTCAGGCAGCACACCTCATTACTATGCATGGCGAGCTGCAGTCCTGCTCCTAAACATCCGCCTCCGTGCAGGACTAACCTAGTCCTGCATGGAGGAATAGTAAATCCGGGGGAATGTGTATAATGTCTTCTTGCTTTGATAATACATTTCCCAAGTATTTTAATATTTTACAGTCTCAATTATATAAGTATCTAAGTACAGACTGAGCTGTTTTTTGATTTATTAATATTATACTTGCCTTGCTCAAATTAAATTTTAGTTTAGAAATCCTTTGTAAAGTTTCAGTGCATTATCTCCCTGTTCTATAGCTGTGTTGCTATTAGTGTTAATAACAAGCCACCAACAAACAATAAAATGTTAAAATGACACAAAACTCTCCAGTTTGAAACCTGCAATTTTTACATTTTATCTAACAAAATTTGCTGATGTTTTCATTGTTAAAGTAAATAAATGAAGTTTCTTTTGCTATAGCTATTGCTTGAGAAATATATTCCTATTTTAATATAAGACAAAGAATTGTTGCACAATGCCACTTTAATTATCTTCATATCGTGCTCTAGAAAACCAAATATCTTCAGAGCCCTGAATTAGTATTGTCAAGTCAGGGAATCAAAAGTCTTATTGGTATCTAAACTAATTACTGGCAAATCATGATTATTAATATTTGCATAATCAATTAATGTTATTCTTTTGATGTCATCTTGTGTTTGCTTCTGTGTTCAAGGATCACAATTGCAATCCTCAGAACTGCAACAATTTTTTATTTTCACTTTGTCACAATTTAAGTTACTTGAGTGATGAAACTGGTCTTGCATTTTTGAATCATATATTATAGAATAAAATATTACATTAGTGTACTTCACAGTGTTAGTTTTGCTTGTTTATCATATCTTGTTTTCATACATGTCACAATGTCTTCAAAATAGGGCAGATCTCAGGGGTTGGAAAACTTTAGCCAAACTGAGAATAATGTCCTGCTAGTAATGCTCAAGACTGCTGGTGCTGCATGCTGGGGAGAGGAAGTGGTCAGTAGCTTCTGCCAGACCATGTCAGGGAGACACACTGGTTCACAATATCAATGTTATTGGTGAGATAAATCACATAACACAGCAGTGTTGGAGGCCTGTCATTGATATGATCAAACATACCTGCAAGAAGGCACACAGTATAGTCAGAAATAAGTCCACCACTGAAGGGGGACATCTTTCACTTTAAACCTACTGATGAGGAGGAGTTTATTGTGTTCCTGAATGGAGATGATGAAGGCACAGACATCATACCTGGATGTTCGAACACAGTTTCTGGGAGTAGCCAACCCTCACATGTCTCAGAGGGAGTTGCACCAGGTTAGTTCATAGGTTCATAGGTGTGTACTAGACTAATGGCCCTGGAGCCTTTACAAACCTAGCCCATAGGATTACCCTGGTATCATGCTACCCAACCTTAGTTCCCAGTGCCTCTATCGAGTAGAGCCATTGGAGTGATCCCTGGGGTGAATTTTCTATTTCCCATCCACTCATCAAGATTTCTCTTGAAGAGAGTCAGTGAGGTGCTCTGCTTGACATGTATGGGAAGTCTATTCCATAGCATGGGCAGTCTCTGGGTTATGAACCTGTCCCTCCAGCTTGTTCTGCTGTTTGGGTAATGAGGTTGAGGTCTCTGGAGCATGTGGTGCAGAGGGATTGGGATTTCTTTAGTTGTAGCACTTCTAACAGAGCTGGGTCAGACATGAATTTGTAAGTCAATCAGAGATTGCCACTAAGTAGGCGATATGAAACAGAATAGTTGGAGTTTTTTGAGTCGGTCCATATAGGACAAGTGTTTAAGGCCTAGGATCCTCTTTGTGAGGTATTTTTGCAGCCTCTCCAGTTATTGCAGGTGTCTAGTGAGGTACATGCCAAATGGGGCATTGTACTTGATGACTGGCCTAATGAGTGAAGAGTAGAGGGAGACAATGACCTCTTTCTTCCTGGATGCAAAACCCTTAGTAATGAGATGTGCCACATAGGACTTTCTGACCTCAGTGGCAATGTGGTGGTCAAAAGAGATGTTGCTGTCAGCCTGTGTTTCCAGATCTTTTATAACACCGTCTGTGTTCAGTGGACTACCATCGATGTGGTAATTCATGGGAATCGGGTTTTTCCTAAAGAGGATGACAACATATTTTTTCATAGGTTCATAGATTAGTACTAAGCTAACTGCCCTTGTGAGTCATTTTAAGCCTAGCCAATTATCCCTTATGAGACTCAAACCCTGCTCCTTGTGTTTCTAAGGCAAACACCTTAACCATTAGGCCACCCTCCCAACCATTGAGCTTAAGGCCATGGTTCTGACACCAATCGTTGGTCTCAGTGAGGCTTTTCCGTAGGATGTCAACATCACATGGGGAGTTAACAGTAGCTCCCAACTTGCCATCATCTGCTAACTTTGTCAGCCAGAGTCCATTCATGTTGGCCTGGATTTCAGAGAAGTAGATACCAAACAGCAGAGGATCCAGGACCGAACCCCGTGGGAATCCACTCATGACTGGTCGGCATTCTGACTTGGAGTCAGCTACTTTAACACTGTGGGTTCTATCTGTGAGCCAATTTGCAACCCACCTAGTGATATAGGGGTTGATGCCTAGCTTAGTGAGTTTTTCTATGATTCCTGAGTGGAGAATGGTATCAAAGGCCTTGGGCAGGTCAAGATAGGATGTATGAACCACCTTGCCTTCATCCACAGCTCTGGTGACTGACTCAAAGAAGTCAACCAGTTTGAGCAGGCATGATCTATCCTTCACTAAACCAAACTGTGTGGGATCCAGAGTTTGGAGATTCCCTATATCCTTGTTTATTAGGTCCATGATGATGCATTCCATAGCTTTGCATATCAGACTCGTCAGGCTAATGAGATGACAGTCCCCAGGGTCTGTAGTCGCTCCTCCTTTGTGGAGAGGGATGAATGTAGCAGTGCACCATTCGGTAGGGACAAAGCCTGAAGTGAGGCTGTGATTGAACAAGGCACACAGGTGAGGTCCCAGTTCACTCTGTAGTTCATGTAGAACACAGCCAGGGATATTGTCAGGTCCCATATAAGCTGTATTCTTGGCCTTGGATACTGCTGTTTTAACCTATGCAGCAGTAATACTGGGTGCCTGCCAATCTACTAGTATTGTGATTGGTCCTCTGGTGGGTAACTGTATCGAATGTGTATATAGCAGTTGGGCACATACAGGGTATAGGTAGGATACAAATACCACTGCATACACTTTTTAAATGTATGTCAAGTGTGTGTGCATATAGGAATGGCAGTGGAGGTACTCCATCTGTTCTATATCTGCATTTTCTGGACATACCAGAGACCTTCACATGTACAGCCAGTACTGAGATTCACCATGTTCTGACTTGTATATTCTCATGGTGGCCATTGCTATGATGAAACCTATACAACTTGGGTTAGGACAGTGAGATTATACCAATACCTATCCAGTGTCTGATAATGATGATACCATGACACAGATACAGTTGTGGTTAGATAACACCCAGGCACTGTATGTCTCCCACTCCACCCATTGTTTGGGGTGAAGGTATGGCTTCACCTAGTACTGACCTAGAGGATGCACAGCACGAGTGCTCACAGTTCCTATTTGGAGGCTTCCCCATGACTGAGAACACCACCACCATTTCTCTTGGGTCTGCAGCTGCAGATTATTGGAAGGTATCCAGTATGTGTATACCAGGCATACAGCAGCCTACGAGGGGATCCTGGAACTGTCACACATCACAGCTTGACCCTGATATGAGAAGTTCTGGAGCTCAATCAGCAAGTGGGAAGGCTATCATGTGGTCACAGTCTGCTTTCACCTCTTCCACCCTGGAGGGGATTGGTGTGGCATGCAGCTTCTATAAAGATGTCAGTCAGCACTGCCAATGCCTTGATGAGACCACGGCATCCACATACAATGACATGCAGGTCTTATGAGTATTGTGGTGTCTCACATTACTGTCATATAGACATCCATGTGTAGGATAGCAAGTGCTGCCAACACTTCCCCATTCAGCAGTGATTTAAATTGTCAGTGTTGGGTATATATGTTGGGTAGTCACATTTGTAAGGTATTGCAGGGTACACAGTCTGCACCTGCAAGTCTCGGAGTATATCAGTCCACCACCCTATATCACAGTTTTAACAAAAAGTCCATGGATTAAAGTTCTTAGATTAAAGTTGCTCCTTTCTTACTTGAGTAGCATGAAACTTTCCTGTCACATTTTATGAATCTCTGTGAAGCATCTAAAATTAACTGCTTCTTGGTGGGATTCAGTACTCCTTCATGGGACAGATTATCTTGATGTGATATTGAGCTTTATTTGGACACAGTGTTAACTTTTTTGTCATTAACAGACCTTTGCAGTACTATGTTAAGTGAGTCACTTGGAGAATGTGTGTAAGACAAAGATTGAGAACAAGTGTGTAAGTGTTTGTGAGAGACAAGGGTACTCACTTTGCGCACAGTATGTTGACAGCCCATGAGTCATTTGATAGTGCCTTATCGTTAACTGCAAACTACTTCTTTGGTGATAGTTTGCATAATTTTTTACTTCAAGCTACTTCTTTAGTGGTAGTTAGTTTAGGCCGATTAACTTGCTGAATTATACCGGTTGAATTATGCCTATCTCAGTACTCTCAATAAGAGATATATGTGAGAATTTGTCTGTGGTTTTCTGACACAGTTTGGGGTCTGTGTGCCCTCTGTGACAATGGCTGTCATGATATGATACAGAGGCTTGTCACAGTGGAGCACTTGCTTAAACCTGTCAGGTTAATGGCACATCTAAATTAAAGTTTGTTACTCAACTGTGAAAAGGAATCTGCATAGAATTGCAGTGGGGCAGGCCACATACATGTATGCTTCCTCTGTGAAGAGTACATTCATAGGACCTTGATTGGTAAAATTGTATATATAGGACCCTGATAGCATGCCAAACTAGGCATAATATCACTGTGTATGGTTCTGGATGACTGAAACTGTTATGTCCAGGTGTGTTAATACTGATGTGACTGTAACAGTATGTGTGGGCAACACTCTGGGACCTGCAAGTACAAATGTGAAAAAAATGGATACACCCCTGCATGGCATATTCAGACTTTCCCAGCAGCAGACACTGGGGAAGAAGTACAGTAGAGTTGATTATCCAAACATCGATTATCCAAAACTTCAATTATCCAAACCAGCCTTCCAGAGTTTTCATTAGGAAAAATCATAAAGTCTGAATATGTAAACATTATATGCATTCACTTGAGCATGTTTTTTGAGCTTGTAGCCAGCTCATGTGTGAAAAATATTCTTTACTGTCCACTGGAATCGCTGAATGGTTAAAAAGTGTATTACTGCATGCAGAGAAAAAGATTGTTTAAGTTTTTTATCCAATTCAGTTATATGTTTGATTATATGAACAGTTTGATTATCCAAACTAACCTAGGTCCCAATTAGTTCAGATAATCAACTCTCTACTGTACAGAAGGAAGACAGTAAAAGTGAGTGAACAAAAGGAAACACTGAATGTGTTGGTTTTTGCCCAGACTTCTTCCTCTAGACTATTTTGTCTCTGCGCAACCTTCTTCGGCATATTATTAGTTGTACCTTTAAAGGGACATTGCTGTCTGCAGTATTATTTAAAGCCCTTATATTTATTCCAGGAAAGTATATGTTATCATTTTCTGATATTTTGTGACTTGCATAAGGTTTTGGATGAATGAATTTTCTCCAAAAATAAATGAATGAGGTTGTGGATACTTAGATAACCTAGACAGGTTGGCAGATATTTTAATTTAGACTGGCAGATTTTTAAGCTTGTTTTTTTAGAAAGCATCTTCCATCTCATTAAACTTACTCTATTGATCTGCGGTGGTCATCTTTAAGAGGGTTATATTTAATCATTTAAAAGTACATTTCAAAGAATATTTTGTGGCTGTGGGTCAGATATGACAATAGAAGAATATCCAGTCATTCTATGATTTTGAAATAATTCTGACATGATTATGAAACACAATGCAGTTTGAATAAATTGCATTTATTTAAACTGTATTTGCATTAATATTGCTACACACTCTAGCTTGCACTGCACTTGAATTGTTTTTAGTGTTGTTTTAGCCGCTTTTCTGTAAAAAAAAACAAAATCTAAGCTTGTTTTCTGCCTTTCCTGTAACTACTCTAGTCCAGATACAGATTTGCTGTATCCAGGACTGTTTGTAAGCTTCTGAGTGGTGCCAAAGTCTGCTCTTCAATTTTTCCCTTAGATCTGCTAGTTCTCTCCTCTCCTGCACTTTTACTAGCTTATTAGTCTAGCACTTTGCCTTATTTCTTGTAGGAATTGTAGCACACAAAAAAAAGTGCTACCAGCACTAAACTTTCTACAAGGAAACAGCTCCAGTACTTATTATTAATGCCCACCCCTCCAGGCATGTCTAAAGGTCAGTTCCCTGTGCTTTCTCCTATTAACCCGGTGAACTTGGGCATCTTGAGGTATTGTAGAAACTGCCTCATGTACACCAACAACACTGTCCTCTTACCTCCCAACACTCAGACTTGCAAGAGATGCACTTATATATCCAAACTGGAAGCCACATACTCTCCAGCCAAGACCAGGAGGACCAAGAAGAGAAGGTCAACACTTGCACCACATGACATGGAACACAACGCCCTCCAGAACACACACCAGCACTGCCTTCACATAAAAAAACAAACCACACACCCACCTTCACAGAGGCTCTCAATAAAAATCTGCCCAAACAGCAGAGACCTCCGAGGCAGAAACACACTCGACCACAACAACACAACACTAATCACGAGACGCATAACTCTCCTAAACAGTGTGTCACTCAACCAAAGCCCCTAAGGCAAAACAGCATGCCCAACACACTAGTCATAGGTGACTTGATAGTGAGGCACACTGATATCCCACTCACTAGGTTGAGTAAGGACAAAGTAACAGTCAGCTGCCTGTCAGGTGCCAGGATCCGCCACATAATGCATGCACTCAGGTCCCTCAACAACAGGTACAAATATGACTCTGTCATTGTACATGTGGGTGTGAATGACCCAAGGCATACCTCCCTGGACTACATGAAAAGAGACATGGAGGAGCACTTGGATTATGTAGCCCAGGCAGGTATGACCCTAGCCCTGAGCAGCATCCTACCATCACCCAGAATGATACCACAGTACAAGCAGAAAATGATTGATGTCAACAACTGGCTAAGTTTCTGGTGTCATTCTAAGGGGGATCCAGTATCTGCCTGGGATGACATGATTGACAGACCTTGATGCTTTGCCAGAGATGGCCTGCAACTGTCACGCCTGGGCTTCCGGATACTGGCCAAGGCTCTTGCCACCCCTAAAGTGCCTTTTTTAGGCACTGTTCCAAAGACCAAATTACCACCATAACAGCTACAAACAAATGCAATCTGAGGGTCATGCTGCTCAATGCTAGAAGTCTAAATCTCAAACTGCACTCGCTCGAAGCAGCACTCCTTAAAATGGAGAACATCGACATGTGTGCTGTAAAAAAGACCTAGTTCATGGCAGCAGAAAGCACCCCTGTACTACCAGGCTATAACTCATTCCACACCTTTTGGCCCCAGAACTTGGACGGAAGTGCCAAATGCAGTGGTGTTTCCATATTCATAAAGGATGCGCACACCTCCAGACTGGTGGCCCAACATAATGCATTAGAGATATTTCAGGTGCAGCTAACATTGGGTAAGACAGCGATTCAGGTTGTAGCCTGCTATAGGTCTTGAACCATGTCCCAAGACTCACACTCCATGTTCCTAAGCACTCTGGAGAATATTAGGGGCCAACCTGACACTCTCATACTGGGCGACTTCATCTACCCCTACATTAACTGGGAAAACTACTCATGTACCAATACACTTGCCCAACTTTTCCTGAAACTCATTAATTCCAATGCCCTGGACCAGCTCGCTCTTACTCCCACTAGAGGTAGCAACATCCTTGACCTGGTCATTACTAACATGGGTGGCCATTGCTCTACACCAGTAGTCAACTCCTCCCTGGTTAGATTGGACCACAAACTAATCACCTTGGAAATCCACTATCCACCCCCTCAAAGGTAACCACCATGAAAAACTTCTCCAAAGCAAATTTTGGGGTCCTAAGAACAGAGGTGGCTAACTTCACGGCACCCATACAAATGGAGAATAGATGCATGACCACTGAATCATGCACCAATACACTGTACGAACACATACACAAATGCATGGATCTTGCCATACCCAATAGAACCAAGACACTCTCCTCCAAAAAAAAATAAGGGAAGCCAATCTGGTGATCCCCTGCCATAAACAAACTTTACAACAGAAGGTGGAAACCGATGTGGAATAAGGTGAAGTCCCAAGACTGAAAAAAACTCCCTTATCAGCCTCATCAAAAAGTTGAGATCCCTCATCAAATCCTCTTAAAGCTATCTATGAAAACATAATTGCAGCAGATAGTAAAGGCAACCACAAGGCCTTCTATAGTTATGTAAAGAATCTCCATGGCAATACCAAGATTTGTTCTGAGCTACTGCACAATGGTACCTCCTATACCGAGCCAACAGAAATTGCCAATATACTGGTTGACAGATTCAGTGCCAACTTTACCCCCCCCCCCCAAGAACCAATCACAATACCAGTAGATTGCCAGGCACCCAGTTTTACTGCTGCACAAATTAAAACAGCACTGTCCAAGGCCAAGAATACAGATTCTATGGGACCTGACAAATATCCCTGGCTGTGTTCTTCATGAGTTACAGAGTGAACTGGGACCTCACCTGTGTACCCTGTTCAATCACAGTCTCACCTCAGGCTTTGTCCCTACCGAATGGTGCACTGCTACAATCATCCCTCTCCACAAAGGAGGAGCAACTACAGACCCTGGGAACTATCGCCCCATTAGCCTGATGAGTCTGATATGCAAAGCTATGGAACGCATCATCATGGACGTAATAAATAAGGATATAGGGAATCTCCAAACTCTGGATCCCACACAGTTTGGTTTTGTGAAGGGTAGATCATGCTTGCTCAACTTGGTTGACTTCTCTGAGTCAGACACCAGAGCTGTGGATGAAGGCAAGGTGGTTCATACAGCCTACCTTGATCTGGCCAAGACCTTTGATACCATTCCCCACTCAGGAATCATAGAAAAACTCACTAAGCTAGGCATCAACCCCTATATCACTAGATGGATGGCAAACTGGCTCACAGATAGAACCCACAGTGTGAAAGTAGCTGACTCCAAGTCAGACTGCTGACCAGTCACAAGTGGAGTCCCACAGGGTTCAGTCCTGGGTCCTCTCCTGTTTGGTATCTGCTACTCTGAAGTCCAGGCCAACATGAGGGGACTTTGGCTGACAAAGTTTGCAGAAGACTGCAAGTTGGGAGCTATGATTAACTCCCCACGTGATGTTGACATCCTACAGAAAGGCCTCACTGAGACCAACGACTGGTGTTAGAGCCATAGGCTTAAGCTCAATGTCAAAAAAATGTGTCATCATCCCCTTTGGGAAAAATCCATTTCCCATGAGTTACCACATCGATGGTAGTCCACTGAACACAGAATGCGTTATATAGATTTGGGAACATAAGTTGACAGCAGCCTCTCTTTTGACCACCACATTGCCACTGTGGTCAGAAAGTCCTTCTATGTGGCACATCTCATTATTAAGTTTTACATCCAGGAAGAAAGAGGTCATTGTCTCCCTCTACTCTTCCCTCATTAGGCCAATTATTGAGTACAATGCCCCATTTGGCATGTACCTCACTAGACACTTGCAACAACTGGAGAGGCCACAAAAGTACCTCACAAAGAGGATCCTAGGCCTTAAAAACTTGTCCTATATGGACCGACTCAAAAAACTCCAACTATTCTCTGTCTCATATTGCCTACTTAGAGGCAATCACTGCTTGACTTACAAAGCCATGTCTGACCCAGCTCTGTTAGAAATGCTACATCTAAAGAAATCCCAATCCCTCTGCACTACACGTTCCAGAGACCTCAACCTTATTACCATAATCAACAAAACGTGCTGGAGGGACAGGTTCATAACCCAGAGACTGCCCATGCTATGGAACAGACTTCCTATACATGTCAAACAGAGCACCTCACTGGCACTCTTCAAAACAAATCTTGATGAGTGGATATGAAATAGAAAATTCACCCCGGTGATCACTACAGTGGGTCTACTCGACAGAGGCACTGGGAACTAAGGTCGGTGGCACAATGCCAGGGTAATCCTATGGGCTAGGCTTGTAAAGGCTCCAGGGCCATTAGCCTAGTACACACCTATGAACCTATGGACTAAACCTGTAAAATCAGATCTGTTGTTTTGTGGTCAAGAACTCAGTACATTAAGGAAGGTCATAGAAAATAATATAATAATAAATTTTATATTGCTCCTAATGAAATATTCTTACATACAAGTATGAAATGTGTGTGTATACATACATATATATGTACATAAATACATTTATGTGTTCAGGTACTGTCTAGCCTTAAATTACATTGGTAATAATTATAGAGTAATATGGCTGTAGCACAGAATGGTCATGCTGTACGTAAAAGTTCCCAGAAGCATAAAAGAAGCACACATAACAGCTTAGTTAAGTACTGGTTGGGATGAATTACAGAAGACAAGTAATACCTCAGTCCGTACACTTATGTCATTTGTATTAGTAAACTATTATTTGTAGGCTGGTTTAATTGCAGAACAAAATAAGTACCTTCAGGTTCCAACATGCTGCAGCAGGAAAGATCTAAACACTGGACAGACAGCTTTAGTCTGAAGGAGAACCACATTCTCAGGGATGATCGGAGGACATATGTCTGGCAACATACGTTTGTCAAAGGAGGAAAAGCAGGCAGAGAGAGTTAAGGCATGGATCAAACAGTGGTTGATGTCAATGCAATAAGTGAGAAGAACTACACACTGCCTCCCTGTAGGATAAGGGCAAATGACCAACTGGGTCATACATGGACCAAAGTTTGGCAGATTGCAATTGTAGAGCACTGATGGGACCCTTCCACACTTCAACCATTAACAGCAGACGAAAAGTACCTTCTCTCCATAAGGGGATATGACTTTGATGCACATAAGGATGTCATGAAAACCATTAGACATGGTGTGGACACCAGTACTTTCAGAACACTGCAGCCGTCAAAGTCTTTCAGTGTGGAAGGTTAGTGCATAGCTGACAGCAATACTTTATGCTGACATATACTGCTTTGGATAAGTGTGCATATATAACCCATAACATTTCTAATCACCAGGTGTCCCATCCACATCAGCCAGACAGGAAAGTGTCTATTGTCTGCATAGTAAGTGTGGCATTCATCTGTTTATAGATAAATCCTTGTTTATTGTCAAAGGTATGAGTAACTATGTCATCACTTATTCCTTTACAGCGTCAGCGTCAGACTCAAACACCAAGTGTGACTACACAGGAGGCTGATGTTGACAACAAAATGGCAGCCCATGATGGTGTCATAACTGTTATAATAATGACATAGCCTGAGGAAAGTGGCACACAATCGCAAATTGTACAGACAGGATTCCTAACCCTACAACAGGTGGGTAACTCCACAGACAATGAGACTGGCTCACACACTCAGCAAAATTAGGGCATAACATTACAACTGGGAGAGGGACATAGACAATGTAGCTCAACACCAATGTCTCGCAAATAACCTGAACATCTTGAGGAAGATGATGTCATTTCAGAGTTAGCAGTAACCACTGTCACTCCTGTACAAAGGTTTGCAAGATGAAGACATAGGTCACAGTTACCTCCTGAGACATGCTAGGCTTTAGATGGTCAGCAGTAGATGCCATAGTTCAGACATTAGTCACTCATTTGGTAGATGGAAAAAATGTTGAATGTCCATTGTTTGGCTTTTTTGCTGAGTTTTGTTGTTACAGGGGATCAGGAGTTAACCCTTTCCCCAAGGCTATGTGTTCTCAGAGTGGGTATTTATCATTTGCATATGGTGGTCTATGTGTGTTGTGTGGTATGTGTGCTTCTATGTGAGACTTTAGCCTTCAAGTGACATTGTGTATGTATTCCTCTCACCTTACAGCTGAGACTTCCTATAGTTATTAGTTATTTGTCCCCTGCTGATTTTTATTAGGCTATTAATGTGATTCTTGATTAATGTAGTGGGGGTCCATAGAATACATATACTCTAGCAAAGATATACAAGTCCTCCACGTTCCCGTATTTATTATAACCTATTCCCTGGTCATGAAACCTTGAGATAAGCTAAGTAGTCTCAAAGAATCAGGTGTTTTTTGAACCAAGACTCACTTTAATGTAAAAAATACCATTAGCAACATATGTATTAATAAAAAGCACAAACCATGCATTGGAGTAAGCTACTAGATTTATTTATTTTAACTTTTCATCCTATAAAATCAAGTCCAGCTATGTATCTGGAAATTACCAGAGACGTATTATTCAGCATTATATTTTGAAATAACCCCAGCTCTGTTGAAAAACCTCCTCTCATTATCTCACATTGATGATAAAAGTCAACACCATTATTCTATATTCTATCCAAATATAAAAGCTGTTCATATATAATGCCAAAAAAAGTAAGTTTTGCATGGTTGCCAGAAAAATACTGAAATGTTTTGCTAGCACATTGTTTATGAAATAACGTTGCTATGAGAAAATCCTCAATAGGTCTAATAATGTTAACATCTATGTAGCCATTTGAATACTACTCTGAAATATGAGCTAATCTCATCCATATGCTTTGTTGCTTATACAAGTAAAAGTCTTTTATATTCAGTTTCAAAATCATTCTACAAAACCCGCCAATGATCCAGAAATCTAGTTTACAGATTCTGAAAATGGGTAATTATTTGAATAAATTAAACTTACCCTGGGATTCAGAAAGGGTTGCAACAGGTGGTAAGCCTTACCATGAGTGGCCAACCCCTCATAGTGATCCATTCTAATAAAGAGACCACCCCAGTGCGCTAGTTTTCCATTGGTGAAATCATCACTGTGGAGGGCAGTCCTGCCAGCCATAGTACATGGTAATTAGGTAATCCTGAGGAGCAGATAATGCTAATTAGGCATGTGCTCTTCCCTGAAAATACCCATAGCTACCAATTTATGCTTGCTTGGCTATGCAAAATTACTACATTCAGCTGAGAAATTTAACTAGGCCAAAAGACATCGGTCACCCATTGAAGTCAATTGATGTATCCAAACTGCACATAAGTTCAACAAAGTTCATCAAAGACACAGGAGTGGAAGGTGTGGATTTGTGTGTGTATGTGTGTCTGTGTGTGTGTGTGTGTGTGTGTGTGTGTGTGTGTGTGTGTGTGTGTGTGTGTGAGAAAGAGAGAGAGAGAGTGTGTGGGATGTCTGTCATATCTCTTAATGTCATTGCTCAATAATTCTGGTCAAAGTAAAAACAATGGGGATAAATGGCCACAATCAGGGATTATTTCTGAATATTATTCTCATGCATTTAAAAAGTTAATACAACAACAGGATTTGCAGCAACATGTATATTCTGCAGAATAGGAACTAAAAAACTCTAATGTCTTGCATTATTGACCAGCTGTAACCCTTAGTGGTGTACCAGAACATCTAAAATGATATGAAGAACAGCTCAAATATGTTCATAGGTTCACAGATTAGTACTAGGCTAACTGCCTTTGTGGGCCATTTTAAGCCTAGCCAATTACCCCATTTGAGAATCAAACCCTGCACCTTTGATTTATAAGGCAAACACCTTAACCATTATACCAACCTCTCACCCCTAGGTAGGATGTAAGGCAGATCAGGGATACGCAGCAAAATTCTGAGCAGTTGGGAGGTATGGTGCCTGCAAAAAAGTGATGCATGTGTTGCCAGAGGATACTGCTACCACAATGTGCCACAATACCACAATTTTAGCATTAAGGGCAAAAACATGCAGCTCAGAGACATGCAAATCAGCTAATAATGAGAAAAACTGTCAAAAGCTACATACAGAAATACCTGTTCCTTAATAAAATAGCTCAACAAAACAATATATAGACAAAGAAACCTTGGGCCACCAGTAAAAAGAAGTGACAGAGGAAGTGAGAAAATATTAAAAAAACCTGGGTTTTTTGAAAGGTATAAAAAAATATGGACATGGGAAATGAAAAGAGATCTGACATGGTGCAATATATGCAAAAGAGAAAGCCAAAGTAATAAACAAAAAAATGCAGATTCACAGATATTTGAAGAGAAAGCAGGCAATGGCACTCAGATATGGAAAAGGGGTTAGATATAGAAAAGATGTTTACTGAGGTAGAAATTAAACAAACAGAAACTGACATGATGAGTTACCTGCAAAGTGAAGGGTTTACTGTGGAAACTCCAACGCAGGCAGTATCACAATGTCATGGAACAATGAGTCCCTATATGAAGCAGCAGCAGATGGAGCAGGATGCAGCTGAAGAGGATTTGTTCTGGAGCCGTGTACAGGAGACACATATGAAAGTTCAGCTGAAGTTACATAGTAATGGAAGGAACAGGAATCTGTGGTAACCCTGACGCAGGTAATGTTGTGGCACAATGGACCAATGGGTCCAGATGTGTAGGAACATCAGATGAAGCAGGATGCATTTGAAGAGGATATGACACAGGACAAAGTTCTGGAACCTTCTCAGAGGAAAAAGAAACCAAAAAAGATGCTTTCAGTCTAGAAAAAATTACCTAAGGGAAGGCATGCTTGAACTAATAGAGACAAATAGACATATTAAGTTAGATGAATAAATCATGTTCCAGAAAATACATATGCCCCAAAATGATAGAAGACTGGTAAAACAGATGGACAGTAATCAGGGCTATTAGGAGAACTTCATGTGATATAACAGAAATTAATAGTATACATTATTGCACAGTTAAGCTAATAATGGATAAAGTGTTATTACAAAAAATTACAGTAGCAAGGGAAAGGAAAGGAAGAAGCAGAATGCCACCATGGAATTATCAAACAGAGAACTTAGACATGAAATGTCGCTGTTGGAAGAAAACAGAAAGGAACCCAGATAGTAAGGAATCATTAGGCATATTTCCATGTACACTATCAACATAGACCACACTTTATCATACACTATTTCCAGTAATAAACTGAAATTATCAGCACAAGCAGAAAAAAATTAGTAGAAGATATGTAGATCAATATAAAGGAAAAGCATAGAATAAGCAATTCAACAATGAGCTGAGGTTTTATAGAAAAATGAGAACTAAAGCAACAGGAATAGAAACATCACAAAAAAAAAAAAGAAGAAGAAATAGGTACATTTTGCTGAAATATTTATGAAGCCTCTGTTGAACATAACAAAGGTGCTGAATAGATAGAATAATTACAAGAATGATAAGGAGCTCTAATGTAGATGAGATGAAAGTGATGAATTAACAGCCAGAAAAAATGGAACAAAATTAAGAAAAGTCCCTAACTTGAAAACGTCAGGGCCAGATATAGTACCTAACTCTAGTCACTGGCCGAAGGTGTTAACATCTTTACAAAGCTTTAGCCTTAAGTAAGAATTACTTACATGCATATCTCAAACAGACATCAACAACTAACTACATGAAAAATGATAATCCTCTTTAAGAGTGGACCTGCAAGGCATTCCAATAATATACAAATTCTGTACTGGAATTGATGCAAACAGTATGTAGTCATTAGGGAAAAAAATCAGTTATGTCAATAGAACAAAACTGTAATAAAAGAAAGTCATATAGAACAAAGAATCATGTTTTGCTAAATTAATCCATAACGTAGAGTTGCAAAAAGGGTAAGAAGCAATGCATGGCAAGGAGGGATTACAAAAAAGCATCTGATGTCATCACATGATCATGGATAAAGGAATGCTTGCATATGTATAAGATATAGCCTGTATCGATCAATTGCATTATGCCAACCATGCAACAGTGGCAAACCACTTTGCATCTAAGCCATGGCAAAGGGAAAATTATTAGCTCAGGGATAACAATTCAAAGGACAATATTCCAGGGTGATTCTTTGTCACCACTGCTGTTTTGTCTTGTCTTTAACCCATTACTGGTTAGGCTATGGCTATAATTTAACTCTTAGAAACCAACCTTGTATGAAGGCATCTCATCTACTTTTTGTAGATGTCTACATCATCAGACAAGTATCTGATAGCCCAACTTCAAAAGACCAATCTAAGTGCTTTTTCACTTATCCTCACTTATTTTATTGCATTTGCAGTTGCCTATCATTTTTATCTGTGCCTAATTGCTAATTTATCACATTTGCACTGTTTTAAAGCAAATTATTGATTAACTGCATTTCATTACTGTTTAACTGTATTTCACTGCTATTTACTGCAGTTCATTACTGTTTAACTGCATGTTATTGCATTTCATTACTGTTTAACTGTATTTTTCCATACTGTGAGTTCTGTTTTTGCCTGTAAGTGGTTAATATGTGCTTTTATGTCAGTTTTACTGGGTTCTTAAGCTCTTAGTTGAGTAACATAGTCTGGATAGAGGTTTGCTGCATCCACAGCTGTTTGTTTTTGCCTTCTGTGTTTCTGGCAACCATCTTGTGTTGATATGGACCTATCTTCTCTTCTAGTGAGAGTAGCAGGGCTGCCTGGACCTTGTCTAGCACAGGCTGGTTGGTAAAGAAAGCAGAGTCTAGGAGGATTGGCTAGATTTCTGTGTTACTAGAATCTTCTATTTTTTGTTGTATTTAAACCCACATTTGAGCTGGTTTGGGCTTGTTTGAACCAGGTTCTACTGAGTTACATCATCTCTGGGATGGTTTACAAAATTCCTGAGGCTCAAAGACCAATCTAAGTGCTTTTTCATTTATTTTCACTTATTTTATTGCATTTGCAATTGCCTATCATTTTTTGTTTGTGCCTTATAGCTAATTCATCACATTTCCACTGTTTTAAAGCAGTTTACTGATTAACTGCATTTCATTACTTAATATAAAATCACAAACTATTTTATTAGCGCTTTCGGAGTGATCTGTGCCTCTCCTTCTTCAGACAAAATACCAAACAATTAAACAGCTTTTTATAAAAACATATAAAACCAATAATTCAATCAAGGAAGTCATTAACACTAGACAATTCCTTAAGAAAAACATTAAAACCACACTTCAAATGTGTGCAAAACGGCAACATAGCAACACAACAAATCAACACCATCACTAAATAAATCCCTATATACAATAAACTAATACACATCAACAAAAAATACATATGAATATATATAAAAAATATAGATTAACCATGTATTATTCCATAAAATATATATATATATATATATATATATATATGTATATATATAATAAACTTAAACTAGCTCATATATATGTATATATGGCTCATTATACTGTAAACTAAAAAAAAACATTAAGTGAATCATGTAGTGAATTAAACTAAAACCATAACTAGTGTGCTAAACAACAAACGGTATATCTCTGTAAAAATACAAGTACAATAAAATAAATTGTGTTAAACCAAGACATAATATAATAAATGTCACCTTATAAGACCCTATTATAGGGAACATATAAATATAAATGCAAATACTAATACTACGTCAAAACATAGCTAGCTAAATAAATATTAATAGCTATCTTGCTATTACAAACATTCGAATGACATATAAAACAAATATATTGAATTATTTAAAATAGACACAGCTTTATATATGCCAGTACAAACAATACTTCAGTCTTAACCAAAAGCAACTACCTCCTTAAGGCAAAATATTTAAGAATACTTCTTACAGAAGCGTATTCACTAAGTCCTGGGCAAGTATACGCTGCTGTTCTAATTTGCCAAAAGACCTCTTCCATTTCCAATAGTAGTTGCCAAGGACCCCCTCTCTGATCAATTCTTATATATTTTAATACCGCAAATTTAAACCTGTGTTCAGGGAACTCAATGATATGCCTAGCCAAGGCATTAGTTTTATCTTTCTTATTAATGGCATACTGATGCTCATAAATGCACTGCTTAATTTTCCTTTCAGTTTTCCCTATATAAAAAGCAGCGCATTTTTGACAACAGGCTGAATAGACCACTCCTTTGGTCTCACAATTATACTTCCCATTAATTTTATATATCTTTTCTCTAATCTTAACCTTGACATCTGTGCTTACATGCCTACACTGTTGGCATGACCCGCATCTAAACATACCATAGTTCTTACCATGTGTTACCCAGTTTTCAAGAATTGCTTTAAGGTTAACCCCTTTTTTGTAAGTAATTTTGGGTTTCTCCCCAAACATTCTGAATAGCCCACTATCCTCAATTATGAGAGTCCAGTTTTTATTTAGCATCTCCCTTATTTGCAGGTGATCCAAACTGTAAGTGCACAAAAAGCTGATTTTAAACGTTTGTTCAATATCCTTTATCCTAGGGTGATGTTGATTACCCATCTCTTCCACAATTAAGTTGGTATTACTCGAAAATAGTGGTTTAAAATAACCTGTTTGGCATTTATAGGTAACTTCAGAGTTGATGTTAGCTACCATAGATAAAGGATAGCCTCTGTTAATAAACATAGACCCCAAAAGTTCACATTCTTCTGCAAAATCAGTCTCATCAGAGACCATTCTAGCTGCTCTTACCATCTGTCCCTTCACTACAGCTCTTTTCTGATGGTAAGGGTGACAGCTAGTAAAATGCAAAAAAGAATTAGAATAACTGGGTTTTCTATATATGGTGCTTTTATACCTAGAGTTAGCCACATCTTTGAACAGGTTAATGTCCAAAAAATTAATGTTAGTCTCATGTAGGCTACAGGTAAATTCTAAAAAATCAGCCATGAGAGAAATGCTAGTAATAAAAGTCGGGACTAAAGCACTAGGCCCCTTCCAGATCAAGAACATGTCGTCTTGATAATGAGTGTACCAGACGACATTGTTCTGAAATAAGATATTGTTAAATAACAGGGTTTTCTCCCAATGCGCCATTATACAATTGGCAAAACTGCCTCCACAAGGTGACCGCATGGCCACCCCGGTTTTCTGGAGATATATTTGTTCATCAAAGACCATGTAATTGCTGGTTAATACAAACTCCAAAAGAGTTTCAACTAAGTAAACGATATTATTGTCTATCTGCTTACATGACATAAATTCTCTAATCCAATCATGACCTAAACTTTGAGGTATAACAGTATATAGATCCTTCACATCAATTGTGAGGAACCAATAATCTTGATGGAAGGGAATTTTATTTATGTCATTCAAGAAACTCTAGGAATCCCTACAAATTTGGGTCTCCTGTTCAACTAAAGGCCTTAAGATACTTTCAATGTACTTGGCGCACCCATATGTTATAGAGCCACGCCCGTCAACTATTGGTCTAAAGGGGGGGACCCTAGTACTCTTATGGATCTTGGGTGTACCAAATAAAGCTGGTATTCTAGGGGCAATCATAGTCAAATATTGATGCAAGTCAATGTCGGTAAAACCTTCCAAAAAAAGGTCATCTAATGTAGACTTGATTCTATTATATGCAGTATTTACTTCACTCGCACTAACTAATGCATATGCCCTAGTAGTAAGAGGTTTTTTTCATATTTTCAACATAGATGTTCTGATCCATAAAGACAAGCCCACCGCCTTTATCAGGTTTCATCACCCTTATGTTGCATTCACGTAGCAAATTAATGAAACCACGTTGATTTCTAGAAGTGTTAGTATTAGTATTCTTATTACTAGCATGATTGGTGGCAATAGCCCTTAAATCAATCTCACACATCTTTTCAAAAGAACTTAAATTTGAATGTAATGGTGGATTGAAAAGGCTTGAAACCTTAAGAGAGCTAGTGAGGGTAGACTCCCCCCCCCCCATAAGTGCATTCAAATTCAATTTACGAACGAACAGTTTCAGGTCAATTATAGTTTTAACAAGGTCCATATTAGTATCGGGAACAAAAGACAGACCTTTGGAGAAAAAAATCAACCATATCTTGAGTTACATTTAAAATGGCATAATTGTAAATTTTAAAGTCCCCTTCTGAGCTGAAAAATATTATAACACTGCTGCACTAAGGAGCCCGCCTAACAGTCAAACAAGTCAACATATTTTACCAGGACTCAATTCCTCCCTCGCTTCTGGACTTAATGTTGTGGCCCCTAGTAATAATCAAGCTGGCCAAGTTACTGCATTTAGTGACAGTCAAGCCGGCCAAGTGCCAGGTTTTCAGCAGTATGCTAACGGGAATCGAGGGAGTAACATCCAGGATGCAGAAATGAGTTCTGTTCCTTCTATTGGGAATTTTTTAAACAACAATAATTTCTTTGGCAACAACACTACCGGAGGAAATTCCCAAGAGCAGGACTTGGTGGTTAGTAACATTACCAGTTTAATAAATGACTTTGACCATAAACTCTTTTGTTGCAAAAAGCTCCAATTAGAAATAGCTTATTTGCAGGAATGTTTGGAAAATAAACTTTTTCCTAAGGGCTTGCAACAGTGGCGCTACCCAGTAGGCTTGATTGAAGGCTCACAGTTTCATTGTGAGCTTTTAAATTTATTTGACAAGCAAGGGTTTGAATTCATAACTTTGTTAATCAATCATTATAAACCTGAAGGTGATACCTTAAAAGGGGAACTTGAATTACTTGAGCACACTATTAAAACAGATTGTGAATTTCTTCATTATAAATATGAATATGCCCGCATTTTCACGAGTATTGAAGCTACTACGGCAAAAATGCTGGGCATTAAAAAGAAAAAGATTGTAAGAGACACGCATGAATATGCTAATAATAGAGCATACCCTCGTCCACCTTCCATGTTACAGTCTGCCAATTCTAATGGGGTTCCCCTAGATACTAGTGACAATACACAAGAGGACATTAATAGTCCCCATAATGGAGAACCCAATATCCATACAGGAGAAGCATAGCCCCTCCGTCGTAGTGAGAGATTAAATAATAATAACATTTATAACAGTAACTCTCATTCTCAACAACAAGATGCTCCCAATAATAATAACCGGCCCAGCACAAGTTATCAACGGGGTTTTCCAAGGAATCGGAATGGCCAACATGCAAATTTGAGGAAGAACAGGAATCAAGGGAATATGGGGAACAGGCAGAACCAGCGCAGGAGATGAACCAATATCATTCTAGTGACCCATGAATATTTTTCAGCTCAGAAGGGGACTTTAACATTTACAATTATACCATTTTAAATGTAACTCAAGATATGGTTGATTTTTTCTCCAAAGGTCTGTCTTTTGTTCCCGATACTAATATGGACCTTGTTAAAACTATAATTGACCTGAAACTGTTCATTCATAAATTGAATTTGAATGCACTTATGGGGGGGGAGTCTACCCTCACTAGCTCTCTTAAGGTTTCAAGCCTTTTCAATCCACCATTACATTCAAATTTAAGTTCTTTTGAAAAGATGTGTGAGACTGATTTAAGGGCTATTGCCACCAATCATGCTAGTAATAAGAATACTAATGCTAACACTTCTAGAAATCAACGTGGTTTCATTAATTTGCTACGTGAATGCAACATAAGGGTGATGAAACCTGATAAAGGGGGTGGGCTTGTCTTTATGAATCAGAACATCTATGTTGAAAATATGAAAAAAACCTCTTACTACTAGGGCATATGCATTAGTAAGTGTGAGTGAAGTAAATACTGCATATAATAGAATCAAGTCTACATTAGATGACCTTTTTTGGAAGGTTTTACTGACATTGACTTGCATCAATATTTGACTATGATTGCCCCTAGAATACCGGCTTTATTTGGCACACCTAAGATCCATAAGAGTACTAGGGACCCCCCCCCTTTAGACCGATAGTTGACGGGCGTGGCTCTATAACATATGGGTGCGCCAAGTACATTGACATTATCTTAAGGCCTTTAGTTGAACAGGAGACCCAAATTTGTAGGGATTCCTGGAGTTTCTTGAATGACAATACAATTCCCTTCCATCAAGATTATTGGTTCCTCACAACTGATGTGAAGGATCTATATACTGTTATACCTCAAAGTTTAGGTCTTGAATGGATTAGAGAATTTATGTCATGTAAGCAGATAGACAATAATGTCATTTACTTAGTTGAAACTCTTTTCAAGATTGTATTAACCAGCAATTACATGGTCTTTGATAAACAAATATATCTCCAGATAACCAGGGTGGCCATGGGGTCACCTTGTGGAGGCAGTTTTGCCAATTGTATAATGGCGCATTGGGAGAAAACCCTGTTATTTAATAATATCTTATTTCAGAACAATGTCGTCTGGTACACTCATTATCAAGACGACATGTTTTTGATCTGGAAGGGGCCTAGTGCTTTAGTCCCGACTTTTATTACTAGCATTTCTCTCATGACTGATTTTTTAGAATTTACCTATAGCCTACATGAGACTAACATTAATTTTTTGGACATTAACCTGTTCAAAGATGTGGCTAACTCTAGGTATAAAAGCACCATATATAGAAAACCCAGTTATTCTAATTCTTTTTTGCATTTTACTAGCTGTCACCCTTACCATCAGAAAAGAGCTGTAGTGAAGGGACAGATGGTAAGAGCAGCTAGAATGGTCTCTGATGAGACTGATTTTGCAGAAGAATGTGAACTTTTGGGGTCTGTGTTTATTAATAGAGGCTATCCTTTATCTATGGTAGCTAACATCACCTCTGAAGTTACCTATAAATGCCAAACAGGTTATTTTAAACCACTATTGTCGAGTAATACCAACTTAATTGTGGAAGAGATGGGTAATCAACATCACCCTAGGATAAAGGATAGTGAACAAACGTTTAAAATCAGCTTTTTGTGCACTTACAGTTTGGATCACCTGCAAATAAGGGAGATGCTAAATAAAAACTGGGCTCTCATAATTGAGGATAGTGGGCTATTCAGAATGTTTGGGGAGAAAATTACTTACAGAAAAGGGGTTAACCTTAAAGCAATTCTTGATAGTAAGAACTGGGTAACACATGGTAAGAACTATGGTATGTTTAGATGCGGGTCATGCCAACAGTGTACGCATGTAAGCACAGATGTCAAGGTTAAGATTAGAGAAAAGATATATAAAATTAATGGGAAGTATAATAAGAAAGATAAAACTAATGCCTTGGCTAGGCATATCACTGAGTTCCCTGAACACAGGTTTAAATTTGCGGTATTAAAATATATAAGAATTGATCAGAGAGGGGGTCCTTGGCAACTACTATTGGAAATGGAAGAGGTCTTTTGGCAAATTAGAACAGCAGCGTATACTTGCCCAGGACTTAATGAATACGCTTCTGTAAGAAGTATTCTTAAATATTTTGCCTTAAGAAGGTAGTTGCTTTTGTTTAAGACTGAAGTATTGTTTGTATTGGCATATATAAAGTTGTGTCTATTTTAAATAATTCAATATATTTGTTTTATATGCCATTCAAATGTTTGTAATAGCAAGATAGCTATTAATATTTATTTAGCTAGCTATGTTTTGACGTAGTATTAGTATTTGTATTTATATTTATATGTTCGCTATAATAGGGTCTTATAAGGTGACATTTATTATATTATGTCTTGGTTTAACACAATTTATTTTATTGTACTTGTATTTTTACAGAGATATACCATTTTTTGTTTAGCACACTAGTTATGGTTTTAGTTTAATTCACTACATGATTCAGTTAATGTTTTTTTTAGTTTACAGTATAATGAGCCATATATACATATATATGAGCTAGTTTAAGTTTATTATATATATATATATATATATATATATATATATATATATATATATATATATATATATATATTATGGAATAATACATGGTTAATATATATTTTTTTATATATTCATATGTATATTTTTTGTTGATGCATATTAGTTTATTGTATGCAGGGATTTATTTAGTGAAGTTGTTGATTTGTTATGTTGCTGTGTTGCCGTTTTGCAAACATTTGAAGTGTGGCTTTAATGTTTTTCTTAAGGAATTGTCTAGTGTTAATGACTTCCTTGATTGAATTATTGGTTTTATACGTTTTTATAAAAAGCTGTTTAATTGTTTGGTATTTTGTCTGAAGAAGGAGAGGCACCGACCACTCCGAAAGCGCTAATAAAATAGTTTGTGATTTTTATCTTAAGTGATCGCTCAGTTTCATTTTTGCTTTTTTGTGGTTTATCAAGTTTTCCATTTTTTGGTTTGTTGCTGCTGCATTTCATTACTGTTTAATTGTCTTTCATTGCTATTTACTGCAATTCATTACTGTTTACTGCATTTTATTGCATTTCATTACTGTTTAACTGTATTTATTTCATACTGTGAGTTCTGTTTTTGTCTGTAAGTGGTTAATACGGGCTTTTCTGTGAATTTTACTGTGTTCTTAACCCTTAAATTGAGTAACATAGTCTGGATACAGGTTTGAAGCATCCACAGCTGTTTGTTTTTGCCTTCTGTGTTTCTAGCAGCCTTCTGGTGTTTGCCTTCTGTGTTTCTGGCAGCCATATTGTGTTGGTATGGGCCTATCTTCTCTGCTAGCAAGAGTAGCAGGGCTGCCTGGACCTTGTCTGGCACAAGCTGATTGGTAAAGAAAGCAGGGGCTAGGAGGATTGGCTAGCTTTCTGTGTTAGTAGAATCTTCTATTTTTTGTGGCATTTAAACCCGACATTTGAGCTGGTCTGAGTTTGTTTGCACGTCACAAACCACAGCTGCATTGTTCTGACCCCATTGCAAGGTATTCCAGCTACACATTTTCCTTTAGTAGCACTTGTGTGATCACTTAGTAGTACTCATCTTAGACCTTCCACCCTTTACCCCCTTAGCTATCTCTGGCCTCTCTCTCTCAGATTCTTTCAAATATGGATGGACAATTTCCTATGGTTTCTCCTGCCAGTCTAGTTAATATCGGTATCCTGAGACACTGTAGCAACTGCCTCATGTACATGGACAATCCTCTACTACTATCACCTAGGAATGCAATTTGTGAAAGATGCAATTACACTAAGAACTTAGAGTTTATGCTCTCCCCCTCACAAGCCAGTATATCTGGCACTGAGAAGGTTGTCAACACAAACACCACACCTCAAACACCACCCACACCTACACAGCACACACCCACATATGCAGAGGTCCTCAACAAAAACATATCCAAACAAAAGAGACCTCCGAGGAAAAAACACTACCCACCACACCACACTCCACACATAGTCCACACACATATGCTTCACAGCCACTAAGGCCTAACCATAAACCCAATATATTAGTCATAGGAGACTCCATTGTGAGACACACAGATGTGCCCCTCACCAGGCTGGATAAGGAGAAAGTCACAGTTAGTTGTTTATCAGGTGCCAGAATCCACCATATCACCCATGCACTCAAGTCTCTCAACAACAGGTACTGTTATGATTCTGTCATAGTCCATGTTGGAGTGAATGACTTGAGACATACCATCCTGGACTACATGAAGAGAGACCTGATCGAGTTTGTTGAATATGTGCCCCAGGCAGGTATGTCTCTAGCCTTAAGCAGCATTCTACCATTACCCAGAATGATGATTCAATACAAACAGAAAATGATTCACTTTAACAGTTGTCTTAATTTCTGGTGTCATTTTAAGGGGATCCAGTACCTGACAGCCTAGGAAGACATGATCGACAGACATGATGCTTTGTCAGAGATAGCCTGCACCTGTTTTCCTTGGGCTTCAGGCTTCTGGCAAAGGCTCTTGTCTCCCTCATAGTGCCTTTTTTTAGGGAATGCCATGAGGTCAAAACTACCAACATGAAAATGTCATTAAAATGCAAATTAAAGGTCACGCTGCTAAATGCTAGTAGTCTAAACGTGAAACTGCTCTCATTGCAAGCATTCTTAAACCTGGAAGATGCTGACATTTGTGCAGTCACAGAAACCTGGTTCAAAGCTGTGGAGAGCACCCCAGCCATACCAGGTTACTCATCCTATCATACATTCAGACCCCAAACCGTGGGCAGCAAAGCAAAAGGAGGTGGAGTTGCAATATATATTAAAAACATACACACTTTCAGGCTGGTCAAACAGTATGATGCACCGGAGACACTCCAGGTGCAATTAACCATTGATAAGACCCCAATTCAAATAATAGCTAGCTACAGGCCCCAACTTCGACTCAAGATGCCCACTCCACCTATCTGGACCTCTTTGAATCTATCAAGATTCAACCTTTTTCTCTGATCCTGGGTGACTTCAATTATCCAACCATAGATTGGAAGAACTACTCATGCCAAAACACAAATGTTCAAAGACTCCTTGATTTCATCAATGTAAATGCCTTGGACCAGTGGGTCGTCACCCCCACAAGAGGTGATAATATCTTGGACTTGGTATCAACCAGCATGAGTAACCACTGCAGCATCCCTACACTGTCAACCTCCCTGGTAAGCTCTAACCACAAAGCGGTCACTTTCAAAATCACCATCTCCCCTGACCCCTCCTAGCTTGGGTAAAACAAAAAAACTTCTCTAAAGCTTATTACAACCTCCTGAGGAAAGGGATAAAGAGCTTCACAGCCCACTCCCCCTCTGTAGGAACTGGCATATATGTCCAAACCAACACTAAGGTACTATACAAACATTTATATAGCTGCATTAAATCAGGAATACCCAACAGGTCAAAATCCTCCTCCTCAAGAAAGAGTAAATCTGTCTGGTGGACATCTGCAATAAATAAACTCTATAATAAAAGGAAAAAAATTGCTGTCCAGGACCAAGAAGGAGCAGGTGCCTAACTAGATGCAATCTCCTCTTAGCCTGAACAAGCAAATAAGGGCACTAGTGAAATCCTTCAAAGCAAACTTTGAGTCCAAACTGGCCATGTCTACTAAAGACAATCATAAGGCCTTCTTCACATATATCTGCAGTCTCAAATGAAGCAATCAGAACTGGTGACCAAGGATACCACATATACAAATGCCGTAGATATAGACAACCTGCTGGAAGACAGATTAATTGAAAACTTCACCCCTCTGTCCCCCCATCAGTAAATCAGGACATCCCCAGCACCTGCCCCCTTTCCCTTATCTCTAGGGAGCAAGTCATTACTGCCCTCTCAAAGGCAAAAAATACAGCCTTCATGGGACCCAATAACATCCCAGGCTGCATCCTACAAGAACTCAGGCAGGTTCTTGCAGCACCATTAGACCCATTCAACCAAAGCCTGAGTACCGGATTCATCCCAGGTGAGTGGAGGACAGCCACTGTCATCCCTTTGCACAAAGGTGGAGCATCCACTGATCCTGGAAATGATAGACTCATCAGCCTAACTAGCCTAATCTGCAAGGCCATGGAACAGATTATCATGGACCTCATTAATAAGGACATTGGCGACCTCCAAACACTCAATCCCACATAGTTTGTTTTTGCCAATGGGGAGGTCATGCCTGTTTAATTTAATTGTCTTCTTTGAGACAGTCACTAAAGCCATGGATGAGGGAAGACAATGCACACTACCTACCTTGACCTGGCCAAAGCCTTTGATACTATTCCCCACTTGGGTATAATAGATAAACTCTTTCAACTAGGCATCAATCCATATATTACCAGATGGGTAGCAAACTGGTTCACCAATAGCACCCACCTAATCAAAATAGGGGAAGCCACCTCAAGCAGTAGACCTGTAATGAGCTGTGTACCCCATGGATTGGTGTTGGGGCCTCTGTTGTTTGAGATATATTTTTCTGAGGTACAGACCAAAACCAGTGGGCTATGGCTGGCCAGGTTTGTAGATGACTGCAAGCTGGGCACAATTCCTCTAGTGATGTGGACATCCTAAAAGAGGGTCTCACCCAAACAAATGACTGGTACCAGAAACATGGTCTCAAACTGAATGTCAAAAAATATATCATCACATCCTTTGGAGAGAGTGATGTCCCCACAAATTATCACATTAATAACAGGGCCCTAAGAAAACAATCAGTCTTGAGGGATGTGAGAACTCAGGTTGATAGCAACCTGACTTTTGACCAATATATTGCATCTGTTATATGGAAAGCTTTCTACATGGCCCACCTCATTAGGAAGGGCATCTCACCCAGGGACAAAGAGGTCATAACATCCCTGTATTCTTCCTTTAAAAGATCCATTATTGACTACAATGTCTCTTTCGGCATGTACCTCACAAAGCACATGCAGCAGCTGGAGAGACCAGAGAGGTTCCTCACCAGAAGAATTCAGGGCCTCAAACATCTTCCCTACACTGACAGGCTAAAAGCCCTGTTTCTCTACTCAGTCTCATACAGACTCGTCAGAGGTTACATCTGTCTGGCATACAAAGCAATCTCAGTCCCTGTCTTGATGGGACTGCTGCATATCTGCAAGTCAAGCTCCACTTGAGTAACCCACACGTGTGATCTCATCCTGGTCCATGACATCAGTAGGACTTGTTGGCAGGACAGATTTGTGTCCCAGAGACTCCCCCTTCTATGGAACAGACTACCTGTCCATGTCAAACAGAGTACCTCATTAATCCTTTTTAAGTGTAACCTGGATAACTGGATGGGGAACAGAAAATACACCCCTGGTATTCCACCTATGTCCCCGCTGGACAGGGGCTTTGGGTGCTGACTTGTCAGAACATGGGCTAAATTCTTGGCTAGGCTTGTAAGGGCCTCAGGGCCAATAGCCTAGTAACTTCCTATGATCCTATGATCCTACGATAAAACTTTCTCAGATGATAAGAATGATATTTGATCTTGATAAATGTACAAAAGAACATTTATAAAAGGAAAACTGAAGTTCCAAATAACATCAACCTGGGACAAGAATGCAATATAAAGGAACTTGATCAGGAATGTGTGCATAAATACATGAGAATAGATGAAGGGTCAATAACAAAGCATGAACAAATGAGAATAAAACTTAGTAAGGAATATTTCAGAAGTCTAAAGCTAATACTGAGAAATGCTTTGATACCTAGGAATAAAGTCTATGGTATAGATCAATTTGCTCTTCCTGTTATATCTTACAGCTTTAGTGTGATTGATTGGCCAAAGGTCTTATTAGAACTTACTGTGAATCTTGCAGCAGCCCTCCCTACAGGAGCAATAACACTCATATTTAGTTTAAAAAAAGTCTTATTCATTTATTCTCTGATGGATGAGCATCCTTTTTTTTAACAGAGAAGTAACTAAATAAGATTTAATAAGAATTGTTTAAACTACATACGCTTGTTATTGTTCCTGAAAAGAAGGTTGCTGCAAGACCCACAGTAGTGATTATTTCTTTGTATTATCCAATTTTAGGAATTCTTATTGAAGTACTGCATATACACTGACACATACTATAATTTGTGTCTGTGCAGTACACACCTAAGATGTCTTCACTGAATCATTTTAGCACAGAGATAGCAGCAGAAAGCAATGTAATCACACTCACAGCAATGATTTTTAAAAAGGTATGAAATAGCTGCATGAAATACATCTGTTGTGTAATTGCAGTACTTGCCACTTGTGTGTGAGTGATGCAGGTTTATCCACCTTGGTAATGTTTATCCACCCACGATTCACCCTTATAAGTAACAATTTGGACGTTATTAAGCTTTCATGACCAAATGCCCATCAGTGATTTTGTTTTGCCATTAATAGTGTTTAATATCAAATTCTCCATTTCCTTACCTTGGCAGTCATTTAAGTACTTTTACACAATTTATGTCCAAGTGTCCTTTGTTTGCTATGAAATCATGTAGTTCTTTCCTATTAAAATAGCATTTATCATTATTGTATGTTGACTTACACTGCTTATGGACTACAGCAATGTGAAAGTGTACATAACATCAGAAGTAAGAGCTTGTAGGATCAGAACACCATTGATTCACACAACATTTATAAAGTCCCAGTTAGGTACTACTGATTAGATGAACTGCATTTTGATGCAAAATAAATAAAAAATATCAAATAAGTTACTGAAACATTATAACATTGTTTTGCTGTAGGGACATTACCCCCTAACCTGGCATCCATATTATTGTTCTAACGTTGAGTTACTGCATCTAGGGAAAACAGTAATTTCTCTGATCTGGTAAATTCAGCCTCAGGCTGCCAGACTCGACTTTTAATGTGCATTTGGCCTTGAAACTCAAGTTAGCCAAATCTCATTAATCTAGAACTCTTGATCATCTGTGACATGGTCATATGACCCACATAAAAGCGTATCACAGTTTATGATCTGTTATTTTTTTCATAATTGTCAACATATTGCAGACAAGCAAAAACAAGATAAATAAAAGGCAAGTAATTGTGATCAGTGTGGAATGGCTCAGTAATACAAAGCTAGATACATCCTAATTACCACTTGATTGTCCACCTGTTTGCAATATAGAGTAATATTTTTAAAACAAATGGCTAAGAGAAAACATTCTGTGATTTGCTTGCCTATTAAATTAAAACTGATAGACTTTCAGTATGAAAGGGCAAAAGCTGTGTGATGTTGAGTGACAGTTTATGCCAAGGATAAAATGCATCACTGTCATGTTGAGTCTGGATGGTGGCTTCCTTCTTTGTAAATGCCAACTTATGAAAGGTTCCAGTATTGGGTAAAGCCCAGTACTGTTCATTTCTGCAAGTCCAAAGCAAAGGACTCCTAATCTCTATCTCTATTCTTAAACAGATAGATCTCTTTTTTTCATGAAGAATGTGAAAGTACCTCAGGTTTTTATTGCAAGTGTGTGTGTGAGGGGGGATGAAGCCATTTCAAAAGCAGAAAAGGAATTAGAAAATTCAGTGTTTCAGAAGAAGAGCTCTCAGGTAGTTTAGTACCCATTGAACCTTTTCATAAGAAAATGCTATAAATCACTCACAATGTTTGACCGAACGTGCTGTTTACTGTGCAAACAAAACTTGCATCTCTCAGCAGCTGCTGTTTTAATAAAGTCCATAGATAAAAAAACACAGTATTAAAACAAAACAAAAAATTAGAAAATAATGCAAGTAAGCAGCATAATGTTACTTCTGCTTATCCTAGACTAATGCCTAACATCATGATGTTTCAGGCATTAAGACATTATTACAGACTTGTGCAGGGCACAACACAAAGTGTAGGAGAATGCTGATATATTTATGGAATGGCTGAGTTAGCATTTGTATCCACAGTCAGGCTATATTGTTGGCAGCAACATTTTCCCCCAAAAGGCTGTTTCCTGGCTGCTAGAGCACACTCAAGTGCTGAAGTGCTCTTACGTTCAGGGATGTCGTACGTGAAGTCTTGACAGCTAACACCACTGCCAGTGTATAGCCAACAGGTCAGGCCACTTTGTATGTTATGAAGTGATTACACAAAATTAGGCTATCATTAGTTTTAAACAGTGACACAAGTGATAACAGTCTGCAGAATTTCATGCAGAAGATAATTAAAGATACAGTGTTTATATTAGCTGAGAGTTGGGAAGAAGTCTGTAGTGATGCAGGAAATTCAAGAAAAGCTCTTCTATCCTTAACCCCCTCCCCCTTGCCACTGCTACTTACACCAGCAACATTACTGTACAACACCAGGAGGTGACAAGGAACATTCACAACACTGGTGCCCTCAGTAAGCGCTTGTTTCATCAACAGATTCAGGGTGGTACCACTGATGAGTGTGAAAAAAGGCTATGATGAGCTAACAGATGCCAACATCATACAGATGGTGACTGGAACACTAAAGGTAGGGATGGTCAGGAATCAAATGTGATAGCTTCATTTGGGCTGCACTCAGACTCTACAAACCACCCTAGACATTCAGAGGCTGTAACCTGCTTTGATCACTGCATGATAGGGTAAAGACTCTGCTCCTGCTTCTTCTGCACACTTGGGGTAAAAAGTAGAGTGCTTCATCAAATTGTGAAAACAGAAAACCACTGTGGATTTTATAGCTAACTATAAAAATGACTTTAAATGTAGAATTCATTTAACTGCTGAAGTTTCAGTGATTACATTTTAGTTTAGTTTTCAGTAAGTAAACTTTGAACTCATTTATTTCATTTCCTTTGCACTATGCCACTTGAAAATATGATGTCTATTACCTCAGAATGTAAAAGGTTATGTATTCCAGAATTGGGGCAATTCCACCTAGACAACAAATTACATCACAGTTGAAGCTGATTGATAGAATTGATATACTGAATGATACTGGACTGAACTGGAAACAGATGCAATGAGACTGGAATGAATGCCTTTATCTGTTAATTACCCAAACTTGTGCTAAAAAGTTGCCAGTCTCTCCTTTATGGGCCAAGTCTTTTTGTACCTTTCACAATAAAGTCTACAAACTGTAGTTTGGTTAAGAATGCCTTATTATGTATAGGGGAGGTAGATGTTAACAATATCTGAATAATGTCTTCAATAACAGTGCTAATAAACTATAATAATCTGTGGATATTCTTTAATATTCTGGAATGCTGGATAACAGTAACAGTGCTGATAAATATAACAGTGCTGATATATACATCCAGAGTTTCTGCACATATATTCTGATTCCCCTGAATAATATAAACTGAAACAGTCTTTAGCATTATTAATATTTTGGAATGCTGGATATTTGACCTGACTTCAGTACTCAGGCTCGCGTGTCTGAGCTTCCTTGTGCCTGGCTTGGACACCGTGACTACAAGACTTGGATTGCTTCTAAAACCATCTGCACCTACAAAGCTGATATGAGTATTTTTTTTTTGCACTTAGTCATAACGTTTCAGTGCTATTTAACACTTCTGTGCTGCATTTCTTGATTTTGTTGAATTTATCTGTTTTTCAGCCTGCACTTTAAAAAAAAACTACATCTGTTTGTTCCCCATGCTTGCATATAAGTAAACCTCTTCAATTTAAAATCCAATACAGGAATTGCTTTCTATGGTCTCCCACTGTTGTTGGCTGCTCAAAGACCTGCCAGTTTCTGCAGAGTGTGGTACCACTGCAGGCCATCTTATAGTATACTACTAAACACTCTCACTTTGACTCTTAAATGACTCTCTTACTCATTCCCATCTAGAAATTGTTTTTCCTTGCTTTACATAGCATAGGCTACATTCATACCTGCTGAGTCTAGACTGTTTGGTATCACTGTGCTCTTAAGACAACCATCTTAAATTAAAGGAGAACAATGGGATATTAAAGCAGATTGCTCAACCTGCTTTCTCTTTTAGTCCCTGTTCATTGATACAGCCTTGGAAAATCACCCATGCAGCTTTAAAAACTAATCCACTCAACTGTTTTCCCTGTTAGGCTTAGTACCTTTCCGTACTGTTTTACTTTCACTTTGAAAACCAAGTTGAAAAACCTCTAGCTGGCTCTGAAATGATGATGTCACATCTGCCAGAGCTCTTGCTCTAGCTACCGGGATGTTTCCTTCCCCAAAGTGATGTAATCCCTGCCCGATTTGCATGCTGTATAGAAAAGCCAGTGGACCTCCCACATTGTGATGTCAGAGCTGCCTTGCCAAGCCCACTCTTAACCTAGCAAAAATGTCAAACTATAATCTCACTTTTCTGAAAAGCCCTACCGATATGTGACAACGTACAGGCAGAAGCACAGTAGCAGCTGCAAAAACTAAGAGCATAAATTTGCAATGACCATGCTTAGACATTAATTGCATGTTTTTATATAAGAAGCAGATGTCTATCACAATTAATTGACAACACTACATCAGATTACAAGAAGTATGCAATACCATAATTTTCTTAAATTATCACTTTTGCTTCTTCGTAAATACAACATTACTAACACAGAGGAATCGCTGTGCAAACACCTGTAATATTGTCTTTTATTTTAAAAAGCGAACAGGAATCCACTTCATCAATAAAAACAAACTAAAATAGTTTAGCGCTTTCACCTACTCTATGTGGACTTCTTCAGAACAGCGTTATCAGTTTTCACAAACATTGAAATAACTTTTTAGGTGCCAAAAATTTCAAAAAATGGTCTGCCCTTAAAGTGATATCACTCAATGTACAACGCAATGTGTTTAAACTATGTAACACTTTAAAATACATTTGTGCACTGTATACTAAATGTTTGCTATACTTAAATAATATATTAAATTCTATATATAAATATAGTATATAATCTCTATGCAAATCTTAATGTATATGTGCATTCTAATTATATAAAACTGTGCTCAATGTACAAAAGTATTAACCAAAAATGATTGGGTAAAATATGATATAAATCATTAAAATACTAAATGTACATGTGTAATAATACATATAAGAACTACTATGTACTTACTAACTATATATAATTCTAAAAAAAGTATTGACAATCTCTGAAACCAAACCTACTTAAAAAAATGCCTCTTATTGTCATTACTAATTTTCATAACATGTAATTTTGACATTATATATTCCATACTAATAATAATGATACATTCTACATGACTCTAATACTCCATCCCTTTTACTTAGCACTATAATCTGTTAGTTAATATAGGTTTAATAGATATGTGATCATTCATACCTGGTGGAGTTGATGCATCTGTATACAATTGCCACCATACTTCTCTAAACCTCAAAATTCCTTTCCTAATGAATTTGTAAAGCGTTACATAGTTTAAACACATTAAGTTATACATTGAGTGATATCACTTTAATGGCAGACCATTTTTTGAATTTTTTGGTGCCTAAAAAGTTATTTAAATGTTTGTGAAAATTGGTAAAGCTGTTCTGAAGAAGCCCACATAGAGTGGGTGAAAGCGCTAAACTATTTTAGCTTGTTTTTATTGATGAAGTGGATTCCTGTTCGCTTTTTAAAATAAAAGACAATATTACAGGTGTTTGCACAGCGATTCCTCTGTGTTAGTAACATTGTATTTACGAAGAAGCAAGAGTTATTTGTTGGGTCCAACATTATATTTATTCTGTGGTTAAATTATCACTTAAAAAAGCATGTGAGTGCTGTCATGCAAGTCTGTGAAATATTTTGTGTTTATAGTGCATCATTTGTAAGCTATTTAACCAAACAGGAAGGAAAAATAAGTGGGAGTTTGATGCTTTGCAAAACAGTGATTATTCCCAGTGCTATGGAGCTTGGTTCTAAATTTGACAGGAGGAGTGCAACAAAGAAGTCTCCCACTGTAAGGAAGGAAAGGCTGACAAGAAAACAGTACATTAGTCTGGTCACCTATTGTGAGCTGTCAATCACATGCAGATAATAGGTGAAATTACCCTTAGCTCTTTGACAGCTAGGGAAGGTAGGTGTGAAGGGGGAGGGGAGATACCTTGAAAAACTAGATTTCAGCCTTCACAAAAGAAATCAAGTTAGCATAAAATGCACTTTTCATTTCTGTTCTGTAGCATTTGCACTGCTTGCGTTTGAAGTAGTCATTGAAAAAGGATAGCATTTTAACCAACAGTAGGTGACTATATCATAGCAGTGAATGTCTGTAAAATCAGTGCACTGACAGGAGCTTTAGGGAAAACGTGGCAGATCTGTTGCAATTTTTTGGAGGCAAACAATGCATTATGGGATGCTTAGAGGCAGACTAAACAGTCAGAATTATTTCATGATGCCAGACCCCATGTGGTCAGGAGTCAGAAATTGCGTATAAAAATATCTAAAAAGCTCTAAATAGTCCCAGAGTGGTGTTAAAATGTAGGAAATACCAAACCATGATGAAATAAACATGTTTTTTGAGTCTGTGGGTGCAGTTGTCCTTTAAGAGGGACTCCCTGCACCCTTGTGGCAGAAGTGTGTAGCACAGGACCTGTCTGAGTTAGGGATTACTGGAGAAAGGCTGAGTTTGGAGCTTTCCCTTTGGTAGCTGTGTTAAAGACAAATTTAATTTGCCTGTATATAAGCCTCTCTTTTGTGTGAGTTTGCAATCAGTTTACCATAGCTGCTCGACATTTGGCAGCTTCAGTCAAAGTTCTGAAGTGCATCTGCACTGAAATCCAAGGCATCCCCTGAAAAATAAGTGTTTTAAGCCATCACTGCACATTTTGTTAACTGTATTTAATTGAATTAGTCTTCATTTTTGCTGTTTGTGACTGCTTTTTACTCTGTGCTTTGAAATTGTGTTTTATTGCCTTATATAGCATAGACTAGATTTAGACCTGCTGAATCTAGACTGTTTGATATCAATGTGTTCTTAAGCTAGTCATATTACATTAAGAGGGTCTCCCTGTACCCTAGTGGCAGAAGTGTGTAGCTCAGAACCCATCTGAGTTGGGGATTGCTGGAGAAAGGCTCAGTTTGGGACTTTTCCCTTTGTAGTAATGTTAAAAACTGTTTAAATTTGCCTGTATATAAGCCTTGAATTTGCTCATTGCTGTGCGCCATGCAGTCGGGTTTAGCAGTGCCCTGTATAGATGCAAATGCCTGGAAACATTATTTTTCCCTAGAGACCTTCCAGAATAACCCCCCTCCAAGCTTACTTGCTGAGCAGAGGGCAACTCAGTTGCGCTCTAAGCAGCATTCTCACACTTATCATCCACAACCTACTATACAGCCATTACCTTTTGCTACTCCAAATCAAATTACCCACTAGTTAAGCCAAAGTCCTAAGTCCAGCTAGCCCACTTCCTTCCCAAATACCATATTCAGAAAAATCGTGCCACAATGGATGGGCAGTTTCCCATCATTTCTCCTGCCATCTTGATTGATATGGGCATCTTGAGGCAATATAGCAATTGTTTCATGTATACTGACAACCATTTACTCCTATAGCAAACTAACACCATTGTGAGAGATGCAAATACACTGAAGAACTGGAGTCAGTTCTGCAACATAAAAACAAACTAGACATCAAACAGGTTGTCAGCACACACCCTTCACCTCTCATGCAAACCTCACCTCCCACACAAAATAAGGTCATGACACATAAACGCACATACATTGAGGTACTCACTAAAAGCCTACCAAAACAACAGAGACCACCCAAACATACACCACCCACACTTACCACTACAAAAAGAAACCACTATACATCTAAACACATACACACACACACGTGTCTTAACAAATAAGCCCCTAAGGCAAAACACATCAAATGTTTTGGTCATAGGCAACTCCATAGTGAGACACACAGATGTCCTCCTCACCAGACTGGACAAGGAGAAGGTCACAGTCAGCTGCCTATCAGGTGCCAGGATCTGATAAATCATGCATGCACTCAGGTTACTCAACAACAAGTACCATTATGACTGTCAAAGTCCATGTTGTCTTTGGACTATATGAAAAGAGACATGATGGAACTCTCTGATAATGTGTCCCAGACAGGGAGTCTATATCAGAAGAGTGAATGCTTAAAATAGCGAATGCTTTTTTGTCAAACTGAAAAACACGAAAGATGACAATGGTGAATGCACAGATCAGCAAATTTTTTCCCAGAGAAAAAAATTTGCTGATCCAAAAAACTAAATAAATAAATAAAATGTACAAACAAAATAAAGCGGGAGGCTTCACCCCCCCAAACCCCTCAATCTGGGCATCTGTGCCTCCGCAACTTAAATATGCCAACTCTGAGATAACACCACAGTGGAGAAAACAGCAAAGTCCGAGAATGGCCCAGAGATTTTTTTCCCTGGAGAAAAAAAAATCTCTGTTCCCTGCCTTCAACATTGTCAGCTTTCATTGTTTTCAGTTCGACAGAAGAGTGTTCGCTATTTTAAGCATTTGCTCTTCTGATAGGAACCCCCAGACAGGTATGTCCTTATCCCTAAGCAGTATCCTTCCCTCACCCAGGATGATGCTATAATATAAACAAAGAATGATTGACTTCAGCAATTGTCTTAGCTTTTGGTGTCATTCCAGGGGGATCCAGTTTCTGTCAGCCTTGGAGTATATGGTAGGCAGACCTCGCTGCTTTGCTAGATATGGTCTGCATCTGTCCCCCCCTAGGCTTTCAGACAATGGAAAAGGCCCTTGCCTCCCCAATAGTGCCTTTTTAGGCAATGTCAAAACAACAAATTTTCCAGTGTAACAAAATCTAATCGAGACAAACTCAGGGTCATGCTGCTTAATGCTAAGAGTTTAAACATGAAACTGGACTCCCTGGAAGCACTCCTCACCTTGGAGGATATTGACATCTGTTCAGTTACTAAGACATGATTCAAGGCTGCTAAGAGCAGCCCAGCCGTGCAAGGCTACAGTGCCTTCCATACATTCAGACCTCAACATGAACATGAAGGAAACAAAGGTGGAGATGTTTCCATCTTTATTAAAACCAAATACACTTTGAGACTGGGCAAACAACATGACTCTCTTGAACTGATCCATGTCCAATTAACTATTGGGAAAGTACCATACCACATCATTGCTAGCTATAGATTCTTCACTATGAACCAGGATAAGCATACCACCTACCTGAATTTACTAGAATCCCTCGTCATACTGCCCAGCATCATAGTCGTGGGAGATTGCAACTATCCTTCCATAGACTGGGGAACATACATGAGCAAAACATGTTCACACAAACGTTCTTGGACTTTGTTAATGCAAATGCTCTGGAATAGATAGCCTGCACCCACCCGAGGGGCTCTAATGTTCTGGACATAGTATTCACCAACATGGGGGGAATCACTGTACTTCCCCATGCGTGATGTGTCCCTGGTTAGGTCAGACCACAAATCAATTTAATTCAAATTAACTACTTGAACTGACACCCTCACAGGAACAAAAATTATAAAAAAACTTTACCAAAGCTAACTAACTACAGCCTACTAAGCTATGGCATGAAAAGCTTCATCCCACCTGCAATTGCAGACATCAATGATCACTATGCAGAAGTGTAGGCAGATGCCCTGTACAAACAACTGAGTGACTGCATAAACTCTGCTGTACCTGACCAGATCAAAATCAGGTCTTCCTGTAAAAATCAGCCACCATGGTGGACTTCAAATATAAATAGATTATATAACAAGAGGAAGAAACTGTTGTCCAAAAGCAAAAGGGATATCATTTTGCAAAGGAAGAGTTCACTCCTAAGCCTAAACAAGAAAATCAGAAATATTGTAGTCTTTTAAAGCAAATTATGAAACTAAAATTGCATCCTTAGCCAAGGATAATCATAAGGCATTCTTTATCTATGTTCAAAGTCTAAAAGGGAATGCCCATCTATCTGCCGAACTGGTTGTAGATGGGATCACTCATACAACACTGGAAGATATCACCAACCTGCTAGCTGACAGATTCAGTGCAAACTTCACCCCCCCCCCCATCCTTACCTACCATATTCCAAAACATACCTGACACCAGCCTTCTGCCTAGTATCTCTAGAGAACAGGTCATCTCTGCACTCATGAAGGCCTAAAACAGGCCTCAGTGGGACCAGATAATATTCCAGTTTGTTTACTAAGCAATCTAAATAAAGACCTAGTGGACCCACTTGGCTTTCTGTTTAAGCTAGCTTAAGAACTGGTTATGCTACTGCAGAATTGAAAACAGTAATTCCCCTGCACAAAGGAGGGTCATCACCTGACCCTGGGAACTACAGACCTAAAAGTGTAACCAGCCTCATCTGCAAGGCCATGGAAAGAATTATCATGAACGTTATCAACAAGGAAATAGATGACCTCTAAATGCTAACCCCAACTCAGTTTGGCTTCCTTAAGGGTAGATCATGCTTATTACACCTGGTAGACTTCTTTGAGAATGTCTCCAAAGCCATGGACCGAAATAAGACAGTGCACACAGCCTATATCTACCTTGCCAAGGTTTCTGGCACAATTCTCCACTTTGGCATTGTTGAGAAACACTCACAGATGGGGTTTAACCCTTACATTACTAGATGGGTAGCTAATTGGCTCACCAACAGAACACACTCTGTCAAAATTGGTGACTCCACCTCCACCAGTAGACCCATCGCCAGTGGAGTACCACAGGGATCTTTGCTGGGTCGCTTACTGTTTGGCATCTATTTATCAGATGTCCAGGCCAAAGTGGATGGCTTGTATCTCACCAAGTTCACTGATGATTGCAAACTGGGAGCAATCAATGAGTCCCCCATTGATGTCAAGATATTACAAGAAGGGCTAACACAAATGAATGATTGGTGCCAGAGCCATGGTCTAAAACTAAATGCAAAAAATGTATTATTATCCCCTTTGGCAAAATGAAATTCTATACAAATTACAATATTGATAGCACCACCCTGAGTTGCAACATAGTGATATGAGACATGGGAACACAGGTTGATAATAATCTGAACTTTAGCCACCAAGGTTCCATAGTGGTAAGGAAAGCCTTCTATATAATGTACCTCCTAAGCAAGGGCATAGCATCCAGGACAAGGGATGTTATAACTCCTCTGTATTCAACCCTCATCATACCACTAATAGAATATAATAGAGTATAATGCATCCATTTGCACGTACCTCACCAGATACCTGCAGCAGCTCAGAGGTTTCTCACTAAGGAAATACAGGGACTCTAAACCATGATCTACATGGACAGGCTGAAAGCCCTGTTACTTTACACTGTATCTTATATACTGCTGAGAGGAGGCATGTGCCTGGCCTATAAGGTAATCCCTGACACTGCCCTAATGGAAATGCGCACCTGCAAGTCAAATGGCACAAGAGTCACGCAGTCTAGGGATCTGAACCTAGTCTGTGACATTAACAGAACATGCTGGAGAGACAGATATGTCTCCCAGAGACTGCTACGTCTCTGGAATAGACTTCCTATTCATGTAAAATAGAGCTCCTCACTGACCCTATTTAAACACAACCTATATAATTGGATGGGAAACTGCAAATTCACCCCTGGGGTGGAACTCATACCACTCATGGACAGGAGTAGCCAGTGTTGATAACAGACCCACTCTGTTCATAAATTCGTTCTGCGTACTACCCAAAAAGAACAAATGGGGATACTTGGGATTAACACGGCTAGGCTTGTAAAGGTTCTAAGGGTACTAGCATAATGACTTCCAAGGAATCTATGAATCTATGTACTACAACAACTTTCTGCATATCAGTCCAAACAAACTAACTTAACAGACTCAACTTGCCTGACCCCATCTAATGTATTTCCTAATAATATCAAAACCGTATAACATTCTACATGCCTCTTTAGCCTTAGTTTTCAAGCTTTGCAAGATCTGTTTGTTCTCAAAGTACTGCACATTCTGTTCTTATCAGTATTTTTGACTGAAGGTTATTTTTACTGATATTTACTAAAACTGTATGCAACTGTGAAAGCCTGCTTTAATATCACTGCATTTCAGGACTTATGCAAAAAGAATACTGTATTTTTGTACATTTAAATGATATCTGATCTAAAGGTGATGTTTTAAAGTTGCTATTACAAGACACTATTACAAGTATTTTTTAACTATGGTTATGGATGTTTTTGTAAGGTTGACAGTTCTTAGAATACAATGAAGCATAAAGGCAGAAAATCTGCAGTTGTAATTTCTTCATTTTTCCTGGCATTTTGTTATTTTATGATACTTTTATTTTGCTACACTTTGTAGCTGTTGGTTTTACTGTTCTTATTGGGAAACCTTTTTCTAGCTGCTACTTTAGATTTATTTTGCTACCTTCTTTACTTTCATCTGAAACAAGCTATTCCTATTTATTTGATTATTCCAGCCCAACATCGAGCTCTGTATAACCAATGTCATTCTGTGAATCAGTGTTTTATTCCATTTCACTTTCACTCTCCAATTCTTGAACAGTTGCATCTTACATAGTATTAGTACATTCTACAATTTTACTCCCATCTGCAAGTTTCATGACAGTTAAACCTAAAAATGCCTCTCAGTGCTCCATTTTTGACATTACACTTTGCATTGTTTGCTTGAATGACTCCTCTTCCTACACGGAACACAACTTTTTGATAGCCATTAATTAAATGTTCAAAATCTCCACAACAGAGTTTTGGTTGCCTCTAGTATCTCAAATTTCCCCTACTCCATTAGTTATAGCAGCAGCTGGCAAATGTATATTTTTTCTCTGTTCAATATTTAGTTAAATCAACACCTCCCAAACTCCAGTCCATAAAAGTCTTTTCATGAAGTTGTTTTATTTCATATAAATTTCTACAGTTTTCAATAAAGTACACCTTTAAATGTTCAGCTTGTACTTCGCCTGTCCTGTATTGCACAGTAGCCTCTTTTTTTAACCTTCAAACCCAGCCAAAACAGTTTAGCCGGCAACACAGAATGAAAAGTCACTTTACAAAATGGCTGTGCCCTCAAAGTGTATCAAAGTGCACACATCTTGCACTTTATATTCTAAAGGTTTAATACATTTATACCAAATAAGGTATGTATTTAAACAGAACCTTTTTTGACAAATTTTAATTGTGTATTTTTTTACTACATCCGTCTTAATTGTCTTCTTTAAACCCAGTTCTGCTGTCAGTGTAGCATACATGCTTCATCTCTGATGCTCCTTTTCAGAAGCACCTACAATTATTTCTACAAGTGACAAATAGGTTCATAGGTTCATATGTAGTTACTAGGCTATTGGCCCTAGGGCATAATTAAGCCTAACCAAAAAATTTGTGTTATTGCCTCCCTCCCAAGTGGTTTAGTTACCTGCGTCTCTGTTGAGTAGGACCACAGAAGTGATTCCTGGGGTGAATTTCCTGTTTCCCATCCACTCATCAAGATTTCTCTTAAAGAGTGCCTATGAGGAGCTCTGCCTCACATATATGGGGACCTTATTCCAGAGCAAGGGGAGTCTCTGGGACATGAATCTATCCCCCCAACTCGTCCTTTTTATTGATGATGTCAGGTTTATGTCCCTTGAGCGTGTAGCTCTGGTGCATTGGGTTTTCCTTAGGTGGAGCATTTCTAGCAATTCAGGGTTTGACATAGCCTTGTATGTCAGTCAGAGATCACCTCTGAATAGCCGGTACGTGACCGAGTAGAGTCTGAGTTTTTTTAGCCTCATGGCATAGGACATTTGTTTAAGGCCCGTTATCCTCTTTGTGAGGTAATTTTGTGGCCTCTCCAGTTGTTGCAGATGTCTTGTCAGGTACATCCCGAATGGGGCATTATATTCAATAATGGGTCTAATGAGTGATGAGTAAAGGGGGACAATAACTTGTTTATTCCTAGATGAAAACCCCTTTGTGATAAGGTGGGCCATGTAGAAGGATTTTCTAACCACTTTGGCAATGTGGTTGTCGAAGGAGAGGTTACTATCTACCTGAGTCCATAGGTCTGTTATCACACTCTCTGTGATAAGTGGGCTGCCACCTGTGTTGTAGTTCATAGGTACTTGGTTTTTCCCAAAGGGGATAACAATGCACTTTTTGGCATTTAATTTGAGGCCATGGTTTTAGCACCATGTATCTGTATCCGTAAGACCCTTTTGAAGTATGTCTATGTCAGTAGGAGTATCGATTATGGCACCCAGTTTGCAGTCATCTGCGAACTTTGTGAGCCATAGTCCCTCCGTGTTTGCTTGTACCTCAGAGAAATAGATGCTGAACAGGAGGGGTCCCAAGACTGAGCCCTGCGGTACACAACTAGTCACATGTTTGGAGTCTGATCTAGTGTTTCCTATTCTCACTGAATGGGTTCTATCCGTGAGTCAGTTAGCAACCCATCTTGTAACATAGGGGTTTATATTTAGGTTGGTGAGTTTGTCTATAATTCCCGAGTGGGGAATGGTATCGAAGGCCTTTGCAAGATCAAGGTATGCTGTGTGAACCACCTTTCCCTCATCTATTGCTTTAGTGACCATTTCAAAGAAGTCATCCAGATTTAGGAGACATGACCTTCCCTTTACGAACCCAAACTGGATGGGGTCTAGGGTTTGTAGATTACCAATGTCATTGTTTATGAGTTCCATGATGATGCACTCCATGGCCTTGCAGACGAGACTCGTCAGGCTGATGGGGCGGTAATTCTCGGGATCAGTAGTTGCACCTGATTTATGGAGTGGGACGACTGTTGCCATGCGCCACTCTGTGGGCACATAGCCTGAGATGAAGCTGTGGTTAAACATGGTATTAAGGTGAGGGGTTTATTCATTTTGGAGCTCATGTAGCATGCAGCCTGGGATGCTGTCTGGTCCCATGGATGCTGTGTTTCTTGCCTTGGAGAGTGCTGTTTTCACCTGGGTGTCTGTGATTTTAGGGGCAGCACAATCTTCTGGTATAGATATGAGCCCTTTGGGGGGAGAGGGTGGGGTGAAGTTTGCACTGAACCTATCTACCAATATATTGGCAATATCAGTTGGTTCCGTGAATTTTGAACCATTATGCTGTAGCTCAGAGCAGATCTGAGAGTTGCTATTCAGGTTTTTGAAATAGCTAAAAAATGCCTTGTGATTGTCTTTGGTGTCTGTTACGATTTTTCTTTCAAAGCTCACCTTAGAGTTTTTTATGACGGTTCTTAGTTTTTTGCTAAGGTTGGTCAAGAGCCCCTCCATTCCTGGGTTTTTACTTTTTTTTGCAGTAATTTCTAAAAACAGGTGAAAAAACAACTTTTACAGTGCAGTAATGGCTGTCGCACATGAGTGGAAAGCTAGAGATAATTAAAAAATACAATTTACAGCAAAAATGACTTAATAAAAGTGCAGGAACAAATGAATGCAATTTTCAGTATAAAATGAGCATTTTGAAAAGCAATAAATGCCAAAAAACTTGTGTTTAGGTGGAAATAGAAATAATCAATCAAGAAAAATGAAAAATGGAACTTAAACACTCCAAAGTCTCTTATTTTGTCTCTCTGGCGTTGTAGGACTCTGCAGGACACCTGGGCAGGATCTGCTGAGCTTATACAGATGCAAAAACCATGCAAATGTGTTTTTTATATCATAAAGATTAAAGAGATAGAAATTAGCCCAAAATTGCCAATAAAACTACAGTTTCTGGGCAGAAACCACTCCTCCAAGGACAGGTAGGCTGTTCAGAGCTTTTCACTCTCACTGGTGAATAAAAGAAACTTCCTTTTTTGCCCAAGTAAGGTATGGCCAACACAGAAGTTTAAACACAGTCCAGGTATCATCAGGTATCTGAAACTGGACTTTTCTGGCTTAGTACGGTGGGAAATTAGCAAGATTTTTTTTTTCAGGAAGACAGTAGAATCAGGGGAAGAAACAACTTTTACAGTGCAGTAATGGCTGTCGCATGTGAGTGGGAAACTAGAGACAAATAAAAAATACAATTTACAGCAAAAACAACTTATTAAAAGTGCAGGCACAAATAAATGCAATTTTCAGTATAAAAATGAGCATTTTGAGAAGCAAAAATGCCAGAAAATGAGCATTTAGGTTTAAATAGCAATAAGCAATCAAGAAAAAACAAAAATGGTACTTAAACATTCCAAAGTCTCTCCTTTTGTCTCTCTGGAATTGTATGTCTCTGCAGGACACCTGGGCAGGATCTGCTGAGCTTATACAGATGCAAAAACTGTGCAAATGCAGTTTTTATATCAGAAAGATTAAAGAGATAGAAATTAGCACAAAATGGCCAATAAAACTACAGTTTCCGGGCAGAAACCACTCCTCCAAGGACAGGTAGGCTGCTCAGAGCTCCCCAGTCTCACTGGTGAACAAAGAAACTTCCTTTTTGCCCAAGTAAGGTACAGCCAACAAAGAAGCTTAAACACAGTCCAGGTATCTGCAGGTATCTGAAACTGGACTTTTTTAGCTTAGTAAGGCAGGAAAAAAGCAAGATTTTTTTATTTTTTTTATTTCAGGAAGACAGTAGAAAGAGGTGAAAAAACAACTTTTACAGTGCAGTAATGGCTGTTGCACGAGTGGTAAGTCAGAGACAATTAAAAAATACAATTTTAAGCAAAAACCATGTATTAAAAGTGCAGGCACAAATAAATGCAATTTTCAGTAAAAAATGAGCATTTTGAGAAGCAATAAATGCCAGAAAAAGAGCATTTAGGTGGAAATAGCAATAAGCAATCAAGAAAAACCAAAACTGGTACTTAAACACTCCAAAGTCTCTCCCTTTTGTCTCTCTGGCATTGTAGGTCTCTGCAGGACACCTGAACAGGATCTGCTGAGCTTATGCAGATGCAAAAACTGCACAAATGAGTTTTTTTATATCAGAAAGATTAAAGAGATAGAAAATAGCCCAAAATGGCCAATAAAACTAAAGTTTCTGGGCAGAAACCACTCCTCCATGGATATGTAGGCTGTTCAGAGCTCCCCACTCTCACTGTTGAACAAAGAAACTTCCTTTTTGCCCAAGTAAGGTATGGCCAACACAGAAGCTTAAACACAGTCCAGGTTTCAGCAGGTATCTGAAACTAGACTTTTCTAACTTAGTAAGGCAGGAAAATAGCAAGATTTTTTTCTTTTTTTCAGGAAGACAGTCGAAACAGGTGAAGTGCAGTAATGGCTGTCGCACGTGAGTGGGAAGCCAGAGACAGGATCTGGGCAGGATCTGCTGAGCTTATGCAGATGCAAAAACTGCACAAATGAGTTTTTTATATCAGAAAGATTAAAGAGATAGAAATTACCCCAAAATGGCCAATAAAACTAAAGTTTCTGGGTAGAAACCACTCCTCCATGGATAGGTAGGCTGTTCAGAGCTCCCCACTCTCACTGTTGAACAAAGAAACTTCCTTTTTGCCCAAGTAAGGTATGGCCAACACAGAAGCTTAAACACAGTCCAGGTTTCAGCAGGTATCTGAAACTAGACTTTTCTAACTTAGTAAGGCAGGAAAATAGCAAGATTTTTTTTATTTTTTTCAGGAAGACAGTCGAAACAGGTGAAGTGCAGTAATGGCTATCGCACGTGAGTGGGAAGCCAGAGACAATTCAAAAATACAATTTAAAGCAAAAACCACGTATTAAAAGTGCAGGCACAAATAAATGCAATTTTCAGTAAAAAATGAGCATTTTGAGAAGCAATAAATGCCAGAAAAAGAGCATTTAGGTGGAAATAGCAATAAGCAATCAAGAAAAACCAAAACTGGTACTTAAACACTTCAAAGTCTCTCCCTTTGTCTTTCTGGCATTGTAGGTCTCTGCAGGACACCTGGGCAGGATCTGCTGAGCTTATACAGATGCAAAAACTGTGCAAATTAGTTTTTTATATCAGAAAGATTAAAGAAATAGAAATTAGCCCAAAATGGCCAATAAAACTACAGTTTCTGGGCAGAAGCCACTCTTCCATGGACAGGTAGGCTGTTCAGAGCTCCCCACTCTCACTTTTGAAGAAAGAAACTTCCTTTTTGCCCAAGTAAGGTATGGCCAACACAGAAGCTTAAACACAGTCCATGTATCAGCAGGTATCTGAAACTAGACTTTTCTAACTTAGTAAGACAGGAAAATAGCAAGATTTTTTTTCTTTTTTTCAGGAGGACATTAGAAACAGGTGAAGTGCAGTAATGGCTGTCGCACGTGAGTGGGAAGCCAGAGACAATTCAAAAATAAAATTTACAGCAAAAATGACTTATTAAAAGTGCAGGCACAAATAAATGCAATTTTCAATAAAAAATGAGCATTTTGAGAAACAATAAATGCCAGAAAAAGAGCATTTAGGTGGAAATAGCAATAAGCAATCAAGAAAAAATAAAACTGGTACTTAAACACTCCAAAGTCTCTTCTTTTGTCTCTCTGGCATTGTATGTCTCTGCAGGACAGCTGGACAGGATCTGCTGAGCTTATACAGATGCAAAAACTGTGCAAATGCAGTTTTTATATCAGAAAGATTAAAGAGATAGAAATTAGCACAAAATGGCCAATAAAACTACAGTTTCTGGGCAGAAACCACTCCTCCAAGGACAGGTAGGCTGCTCAGAGCTCCCCAGTCTCACTGGTGAACAAAGAAACTTCCTTTTTGCCCAAGTAAGGTACAGCCAACAAAGAAGCTTAAACACAGTCCAGGTATCTGCAGGTATCTGAAACTGGACTTTTTTAGCTTAGTAAGGCAGGAAAAAAGCAAGATTTTTTTTTTTTTATTTCAGGAAGACAGTAGAAAGAGGTGAAAAAACAACTTTTACACTGCAGTAATGGCTGTTGCACGAGTGGTAAGTCAGAGACAATTCAAAAATACAATTTAAAGCAAAAACCACGTATTAAAAGTGCAGGCACAAATAAATGCAATTTTCAGTAAAAAATGTGCATTTTGAGAAGCAATAAATGCCAGAAAAAGAGCATTTAGGTGGAAATAGCAATAAGCAATCAAGAAAAACCAAAACTGGTACTTAAACACTCCAAAGTCTCTCCCTTTTGTGTCTCTGGCATTGTAGGTCTCTGCAGGACACCTGGACAGGATCTGCTGAGCTTATGCAGATGCAAAAACTGCACAAATGAGTTTTTTTATATCAGAAAGATTAAAGAGATAGAAATTAGCCCAAAATGGCCAATACAACTAAAGTTTCTGGGCAGAAACCACTCCTCCATGGATAGGTAGGCTGTTCAGAGCTCCCCACTCTCACTGTTGAACAAAGAAACTTCCTTTTTGCCCAAGTAAGGTATGGCCAACACAGAAGCTTAAACACAGTCCAGGTTTCAGCAGATATCTGAAACTAGACTTTTCTAACTTAGTAAGGCAGGAAAATAGCAAGATTTTTTTTCTTTTTTTCAGGAAGACAGTCGAAACAGGTGAAGTGCAGTAATGGCTGTCGCACGTGAGTGGGAAGCCAGAGACAGGATCTGGGCAGGATCTGCTGAGCTTATGCAGATGCAAAAACTGCACAAATGAGTTTTTTATATCAGAAAGATTAAAGAGATAGAAATTAGTCCAAAATGGCTAATAAAACTAAAGTTTCTGGGCAGAAACCACTCCTCCATGGATAGGTAGGCTGTTCAGAGCTCCCCACTCTCACTGTTGAACAAAGAAACTTCCTTTTTGCCCAAGTAAGGTATGGCCAACACAGAAGCTTAAACACAGTCGAGGTTTCAGCAGGTATCTGAAACTAGACTTTTCTAACTTAGTAAGGCAGGAAAATAGCAAGATTTTTTTCTTTTTTTCAGGAAGACAGTCGAAACAGGTGAAGTGCAGTAATGGCTGTCGCACGTGAGTGGGAAGCCAGAGACAATTCAAAAATACAATTTAAAGCAAAAACCACATATTAAAAGTGCAGGCACAAACAAATGCAATTTTCAGTAGAAAAATGAGCATTTTGAGAAGCAATAAATGCCAGAAAAAGAGCATTTAGGTGGAAATAGCAATAAGCAATCAAGAAAAACCAAAACTGGTACTTAAACACTTCAAAGTCTCTCCCTTTGTCTTTCGGGCATTGTAGGTCTCTGCAGGACACCTGGGCAGGATCTGCTGAGCTTATACAGATGCAAAAACTGTGCAAATTAGTTTTTTATATCAGAAAGATTAAAGAAACAGAAATTAGCCCAAAATGGCCAATAAAACTACAGTTTCTGGGCAGAAGCCACTCTTCCATGGACAGGTAGGCTGTTCAGAGCTCCCCACTCTCACTGTTGAACAAAGAAACTTCCTTTTTGCCCAAGTAAGGTATGGCCAACACAGAAGCTTAAACACAGTCCAGGTTTCAGCAGGTATCTGAAACTAGACTTTTCTAACTTAGTAAGGCAGGAAAATAGCAAGATTTTTTTCTTTTTTTCAGGAAGACAGTCGAAACAGGTGAAGTGCAGTAATGGCTGTCGCACGTGAGTGGGAAGCCAGAGACAGGATCTGGGCAGGATCTGCTGAGCTTATACAGATGCAAAAACTGCACAAATGAGTTTTTTATATCAGAAAGATTAAAGAGATAGAAATTAGCCCAAAATGGCCAATAAAACTAAAGTTTCTGGGTAGAAACCACTCCTCCATGGATAGGTTGGCTGTTCAGAGCTCCCCACTCTCACTGTTGAACAAAGAAACTTCCTTTTTGCCCAAGTAAGGTATGGCCAACACAGAAGCTTAAACACAGTCCAGGTTTCAGCAGGTATCTGAAACTAGACTTTTCTAACTTAGTAAGGCAGGAAAATAGCAAGATTTTTTTTCTTTTTTTCAGGAAGACAGTCAAAACAGGTGAAGTGCAGTAATGGCTGTCGCACGTGAGTGGGAAGCCAGAGACAATTCAAAAATACAATTTAAAGCAAAAACCACGTATTAAAAGTGCAGGCACAAATAAATGCAATTTTCAGTAAAAAAATGAGCGTTTTGAGAAGCAATAAATGCCAGAAAAAGAGCATTTAGGTGGAAATAGCAATAAGCAATCAAGAAAAACCAAAACTGGTACTTAAACACTTCAAAGTCTCTCCCTTTGTCTTTCTGGCATTGTAGGTCTCTGCAGGACACCTGGGCAGGATCTGCTGAGCTTATACAGATGCAAAAACTGTGCAAATTAGTTTTTTATATCAGAAAGATTAAAGAAATAGAAATTAGCCCAAAATGGCCAATAAAACTACAGTTTCTGGGCAGAAGCCACTCTTCCATGGACAGGTAGGCTGTTCAGAGCTCCCCACTCTCACTGTTAAACAAAGAAACTTCCTTTTTGCCCAAGTAAGGTATGGCCAACACAGAAGCTTAAACACAGTCCATGTATCAGCAGGTATCTGAAACTAGACTTTTCTAACTTAATAAGACAGGAAAATAGCAAGATTTTTTTTCTTTTTTTCAGGAGGACATTAGAAACAGGTGAAGTGCAGTAATGGCTGTCGCATGTGAGTGGGAAGCCAGAGACAATTCAAAAATACAATTTACAGCAAAAATGACTTATTAAAAGTGCAGGCACAAATAAATGCAATTTTCAATAAAAAATGAGCATTTTGAGAAGCAATAAATGCCAGAAAAAGAGCATTTAGGTGGAAATAGCAATAAGCAATCAAGAAAAAATAAAACTGGTACTTAAACACTCCAAAGTCTCTTTTTTTGTCTCTCTGGTATTGTAGGTCTCTGCAGGACACTGGGCAGGATCTGCTGAGCTTATACAGATGCAAAAACCATGCAAATGCGTTTTTTATATCAGAAAGATTAAAGAGATAGAAATTAGCCCAAAATTGCCAATAAAACTACAGTTTCTGGACAGAAACCACTCCTCCAAGGACAGGTAGGCTGTTCAGAGCTTTTCACTCTCACTGGTGAACAAAGAAACTTCCTTTTTTGCCCAAGTAAGGTATGGCCAACACAGAAGTTTAAACACAGTCCAGGTATCATCAGGTATCTGAAACTGGACTTTTCTAGCTTAGTACGGTGGGAAATTAGCAAGATTTTTTTTTTTCAGGAAGACAGTAGAATCAGGGGAAGAAACAACTTTTACAGTGCAGTAATGGCTGTCGCATGTGAGTGGGAAACTAGAGACAAATACAAAATACAATTTACAGCAAAAACAACTTATTAAAAGTGCAGACACAAATAAATGCAATTTTCAGTAAAAAATGAGCATTTTGAGAAGCAATAAATGCCAGAAAAAGAGCATTTAGGTGGAAATAGCAATAAGCAATCAAGAAAAAACAAAAATGGTACTTAAACATTCCAAAGTCTCTCCTTTTGTCTCTCTGGCATTGTATGTCTCTGCAGGACACCTGGGCAGGATCTGCTGAGCTTATACAGATGCAAAAACTGTGCAAATGCAGTTTTTATATCAGAAAGATTAAAGAGATAGAAATTAGCACAAAATGGCCAATAAAACTACAGTTTTTGGGCAGAAACCACTCCTCCAAGGACAGGTAGGCTGCTCAGAGCTCCCCAGTCTCACTGGTGAACAAAGAAACTTCCTTTTTTCCCAAGTAATGTACAGCCAACAAAGAAGCTTAAACACAGTCCAGGTATCTGCAGGTATCTGAAACTGGACTTTTTTAGCTTAGTAAGGCAGGAAAAAAGCAAGATTTTTTTTTTTTTTTATTTCAGGAAGACAGTAGAAAGAGGTGAAAAAACAACTTTTACAGTACAGTAATGGCTGTTGCACGAGTGGTAAGTCAGAGACAATTAAAAAATACAATTTAAAGCAAAAACCATGTATTAAAAGTGCAGGCACAAATAAATTCAATTTTCAGTAACAAATGAGCATTTTGAGAAGCAATAAATGCCAGAAAAAGAGCATTTAGGTGGAAATAGCAATAAGCAATCAAGAAAAACCAAAACTGGTACTTAAACACCCCAAAGTCTCTCCCTTTTGTGTCTCTGGCGTTGTAGGTCTCTGCAGGACACCTGGACAGGATCTGCTGAGCTTATGCAGATGCAAAAACTGCACAAATGAGTTTTTTTATATCAGAAAGATTAAAGAGATAGAAATTAGCCCAAAATGGCCAATAAAACTAAAGTTTCTGGGCAGAAGCCACTCCTCCATGGATAGGTAGGCTGTTCAGAGCTCCCCACTCTCACTGTTGAACAAAGAAACTTCCTTTTTGCCCAAGTAAGGTATGGCCAACACAGAAGCTTAAACACAGTCCAGGTTTCAGCAGATATCTGAAACTAGACTTTTCTAACTTAGTAAGGCAGGAAAATAGCAAGATTTTTTTCTTTTTTTCAGGAAGACAGTCGAAACAGGTGAAGTGCAGTAATGGCTGTCGCACGTGAGTGGGAAGCCAGAGACAGGATCTGGGCAGGATCTGCTGAGCTTATGCAGATGCAAAAACTGCACAAATGAGTTTTTTATATCAGAAAGATTAAAGAGATAGAAATTAGTCCAAAATGGCCAATAAAACTAAAGTTTCTGGGCAGAAACCACTCCTCCATGGATAGGTAGGCTGTTCAGAGCTCCCCACTCTCACTGTTGAACAAAGAAACTTCCTTTTTGCCCAAGTAAGGTATGGCCAACACAGAAGCTTAAACACAGTCCAGGTTTCAGCAGGTATCTGAAACTAGACTTTTCTAACTTAGTAAGGCAGGAAAATAGCAAGATTTTTTTCTTTTTTTCAGGAAGACAGTCGAAACAGGTGAAGTGCAGTAATGGCTGTCGCAGGTGAGTGGGAAGCCAGAGACAATTCAAAAATACAATTTAAAGCAAAAACCACGTATTAAAAGTGCAGGCACAAATAAATGCAATTTTCAGTAAAAAAAATGAGCATTTTGAGAAGCAATAAATGCCAGAAAAAGAGCATTTAGGTGGAAATAGCAATAAGCAATCAAGAAAAACCAAAACTGGTACTTAAACACTTCAAAGTCTCTCCCTTTGTCTTTCTGGCATTGTAGGTCTCTGCAGGACACCTGGACAGGATCTGCTGAGCTTATACAGATGCAAAAACTGTGCAAATTAGTTTTTTATATCAGAAAGATTAAAGAAATAGAAATTAGCCCAAAATGGCCAATAAAACTACAGTTTCTGGGCAGAAGCCACTCTTCCATGGACAGGTAGGCTGTTCAGAGCTCCCCACTCTCACTGTTGAACAGAGAAACTTCCTTTTTGCCCAAGTAAGGTATGGCCAACACAGAAGCTTAAACACAGTCCATGTATCAGCAGATATCTGAAACTAGACTTTTCTAACTTAGTAAGACAGGAAAATAGCAAGATTTTTTCTCTTTTTTTCAGGAGGACAGTAGAAACAGGTGAAGTGCAGTAATGGCTGTCGCACGTGAGTGGGAAGCCAGAGACAATTCAAAAATACAATTTACAGCAAAAATGACTTATTAAAAGTGCAGGCACAAATAAATGCAATTTTCAATAAAAAATGAGCATTTTGAGAAGCAATAAATGCCAGAAAAAGAGCATTTAGGTGGAAATAGCAATAAGCAATCAAGAAAAAATAAAACTGGTACTTAAACACTCCAAAGTCTCTTTTTTTGTCTCTCTGGTATTGTAGGTCTCTGCAGGACACTGGGCAGGATCTGCTGAGCTTATACAGATGCAAAAACCATGCAAATGCGTTTTTTACATCAGAAAGATTAAAGAGATAGAAATTAGCCCAAAATTGCCAATAAAACTACAGTTTCTGGACAGAAACCACTCCTCCAAGGACAGGTAGGCTGTTCAGAGCTTTTCACTCTCACTGGTGAACAAAGAAACTTCCTTTTTTGCCCAAGTAAGGTATGGCCAACACAGAAGTTTAAACACAGTCCAGGTATCATCAGGTATCTGAAACTGGACTTTTCAGCTTAGTACGGTGGGAAATTAGCAAGATATTTTTTTTCAGGAAGACAGTAGAATCAGGGGAAGAAACAACTTTTACAGTGCAGTAATGGCTGTCACATGTGAGTGGGAAACTAGAGACAAATAAAAAATACAATTTACAGCAAAAACAACTTATTAAAAGTGCAGACACAAATAAATGCAATTTTCAGTAAAAAATGAGGATTTTGAGAAGCAATAAATGCCAGAAAAAGAGCATTTAGGTGGAAATAGCAATAAGCAATCAAGAAAAAACAAAAATGGTACTTAAACATTCCAAAGTCTCTCCTTTTGTCTCTCTGGCATTGTATGTCTCTGCAGGACACCTGGGCAGGATCTGCTGAGCTTATACAGATGCAAAAACTGTGCAAATGCAGTTTTTATATCAGAAAGATTAAAGAGATAGAAATTAGCACAAAATGGCCAATAAAACTACAGTTTCTGGGCAGAAACCACTCCTCCAAGGACAGGTAGGCTGCTCAGAGCTCCCCAGTCTCACTGGTGAACAAAGAAACTTCCTTTTTGCCCAAGTAAGGTACAGCCAACAAAGAAGCTTAAACACAGTCCAGGTATCTGCAGGTATCTGAAACTGGACTTTTTTAGCTTAGTAAGGCAGGAAAAAAGCAAGATTTTTTTTTTTTTTTAATTTCAGGAAGACAGTAGAAAGAGGTGAAAAAACAACTTTTACAGTACAGTAATGGCTGTTGCACGAGTGGTAAGTCAGAGACAATTATAAAATACAATTTAAAGCAAAAACCATGTATTAAAAGTGCAGGCACAAATAAATGCAATTTTCAGTAAAAAAATGAGCATTTTGAGAAGCAATAAATGCCAGAAAAAGAGCATTTAGGTGGAAATAGCAATAAGCAATCAAGAAAAACCAAAACTGGTACTTAAACACCCCAAAGTCTCTCCCTTTTGTGTCTCTGGCGTTGTAGGTCTCTGCAGGACACCTGGGCAGGATCTGCTGAGCTTATGCAGATGCAAAAACTGCACAAATGAGTTTTTTTATATCAGAAAGATTAAAGAGATAGAAATTAGCCCAAAATGGCCAATACAACTAAAGTTTCTGGGCAGAAACCACTCCTCCATGGATAGGTAGGCTGTTCAGAGCTCCCCACTCTCACTGTTGAACAAAGAAACTTCCTTTTTGCCCAAGTAAGGTATGGCCAACACAGAAGCTTAAACACAGTCCAGGTTTCAGCAGATATCTGAAACTAGACTTTTCTAACTTAGTAAGGCAGGAAAATAGCAAGATTTTTTTTCTTTTTTTCAGGAAGACAGTCGAAACAGGTGAAGTGCAGTAATGGCTGTCGCACGTGAGTGGGAAGCCAGAGACAGGATCTGGGCAGGATCTGCTGAGCTTATGCAGATGCAAAAACTGCACAAATGAGTTTTTTATATCAGAAAGATTAAAGAGATAGAAATTAGTCCAAAATGGCCAATAAAACTAAAGTTTCTGGGCAGAAACCACTCCTCCATGGATAGGTAGGCTGTTCAGAGCTCCCCACTCTCACTGTTGAACAAAGAAACTTCCTTTTTGCCCAAGTAAGGTATGGCCAACACAGAAGCTTAAACACAGTCCAGGTTTCAGCAGGTATCTGAAACTAGACTTTTCTAACTTAGTAAGGCAGGAAAATAGCAAGATTTTTTTTCTTTTTTTCAGGAAGACAGTCGAAACAGGTGAAGTGCAGTAATGGCTGTCGCACGTGAGTGGGAAGCCAGAGACAGGATCTGGGCAGGATCTGCTGAGCTTATGCAGATGCAAAAACTGCACAAATGAGTTTTTTATATCAGAAAGATTAAAGAGATAGAAATTAGTCCAAAATGGCCAATAAAACTAAAGTTTCTGGGCAGAAACCACTCCTCCATGGATAGGTAGGCTGTTCAGAGCTCCCACTCTCACTGTTGAACAAAGAAACTTCCTTTTGCCCAAGTAAGGTATGGCCAACACAGAAGCTTAAACACAGTCCAGGTTTCAGCAGGTATCTGAAACTAGACTTTTCTAACTTAGTAAGGCAGGAAAATAGCAAGATTTTTTTTCTTTTTCAGGAAGACAGTCGAAACAGGTGAAGTGCAGTAATGGCTGTCGACGTGAGTGGGAAGCCAGAGACAATTCAAAAATACAATTTAAAGCAAAAACCACATATTAAAAGTGCAGGCACGAATAAATGCAATTTTCAGTAAAAAAATGAGCATTTTAAGAAGCAATAAATGCCAGAAAAAGAGCATTTAGGTGGAAATAGCAATAAGCAATCAAGAAAAACCAAAACTGGTACTTAAACACTTCAAAGTCTCTCCCTTTGTCTTTCTGGCATTGTAGGTCTCTGCAGGACACCTGGGCAGGATCTGCTGAGCTTATACAGATGCAAAAACTGTGCAAATTAGTTTTTTATATCAGAAAGATTAAAGAAACAGAAATTAGCCCAAAATGGCCAATAAAACTACAGTTTCTGGGCAGAAGCCACTCTTCCATGGACAGGTAGGCTGTTCAGAGCTCCCCACTCTCACTGTTGAACAAAGAAACTTCCTTTTTGCCCAAGTAAGGTATGGCCAACACAGAAGCTTAAACACAGTCCATGTATCAGCAGGTATCTGAAACTAGACTTTTCTAACTTAATAAGACAGGAAAATAGCAAGATTTTTTTTCTTTTTTTCAGGAGGACATTAGAAACAGGTGAAGTGCAGTAATGGCTGTCGCACGTGAGTGGGAAGCCAGAGACAATTCAAAAATACAATTTACAGCAAAAATGACTTATTAAAAGTGCAGGCACAAATAAATGCAATTTTCAATAAAAAATGAGCATTTTGAGAAGCAATAAATGCCAGAAAAAGAGCATTTAGGTGGAAATAGCAATAAGCAATCAAGAAAAAATAAAACTGGTACTTAAACACTCCAAAGTCTCTTCTTTTGTCTCTCTGGCATTGTATGTCTCTGCAGGACAGATGGACAGGATCTGATGAGCTTATACAGATGCAAAAACTGTGCAAATGCAGTTTTTATATCAGAAAGATTAAAGAGATAGAAATTAGCACAAAATGGCCAATAAAACTACAGTTTCTGGGCAGAAACCACTCCTCCAAGGACAGGTAGGCTGCTCAGAGCTCCCCAGTCTCACTGGTGAACAAAGAAACTTCCTTTTTGCCCAAGTAAGGTACAGTGACCAAAGAAGATTAAACACAGTCCAGGTATCTGCAGGTATCTGAAACTGGACTTTTTTAGCTTAGTAAGGCAGGAAAAAAGCAAGATTTTTTTTGTTTTTTATTTCAGGAAGACAGTAGAAAGAGGTGAAAAAACAACTTTTACAGTGCAGTAATGGCTGTTGCACGAGTGGTAAGTCAGAGACAATTAAAAAATACAATTTAAAGCACAAACCACGTATTAAAAGTGCAGGCACAAATAAATGCAATTTTCAGTAAAAAATGTGCATTTTGAGAAGCAATAAATGCCAGAAAAAGAGCATTTAGGTGGAAATAGCAATAAGCAATCAAGAAAAACCAAAACTGGTACTTAAACACTCCAAAGTGTCTCCCTTTTGTGTCTCTGGCATTGTAGGTCTCTGCAGGACACCTGGGCAGGATCTGCTGAGCTTATGCAGATGCAAAAACTGCACAAATGAGTTTTTTTATATCAGAAAGATTAAAGAGATAGAAATTAGCCCAAAATGGCCAATACAACTAAAGTTTCTGGGCAGAAACCACTCCTCCATGGATAGGTAGGCTGTTCAGAGCTCCCCATTCTCACTGTTGAACAAAGAAACTTCCTTTTTGCCCAAGTAAGGTATGGCCAACACAGAAGCTTAAACACAGCCCAGGTTTCAGCAGATATCTGAAACTAGACTTTCCTAACTTAGTAAGGCAGGAAAATAGCAAGATTTTTTTTCTTTTTTCAGGAAGACAGTAGAAACAGGTGAAGTGCAGTAATGGCTGTCGCGTGAGTGGGAAAGGCAATTGGGGAACCCAGTTTGCAGACCTCCAAAAGGA